>NW_027179763.1:35000-50000 GCF_036669935.1 Montipora foliosa
CTTCCTGAACGCACCCTCACCCTTGAAATTGAGGAAGCCATACTGTTATAAAAATGTATGGTAAAACCCGAAGGAATCCGATCTGATTAGTCAAAGTAAAGACAAAATTTATTTTCGCTGTTAATGAAATTTCATTACGCGTTTCAATGATTAACGGTATTATCACTCATTCAACGTTGTCTGAAGACAAGATATTTTGAAGACGTATGTGAGCAGACATTGTTTAACTTGTAGATCTCTCATGAAACCTGCTCTGCTTTCAACCAAGCGAGGATCATTAGCTTTTTACCACTAATTTTTTTAACAATTGTCCATGAGGATTACCTACAACCGAGGACAAAATCTGTAGCAGTTAGAATTTAAATAGTTCCCAATTTGTTTGAATTTTAAATGTATACATATTTTAATGCCGTTGGTCTGTTCACATGAAACGTCAACGCAGTATCAAGAGTCTTTTTTTTCAATCATTCGCTTCCTCCTGTGGATCTCATTTTTTACAAAAAATTTGATGGCTGTCCATCCACGTTTGCTTAGTGCCCCTTGACTTTTGCAGATGCATTCGTCACAGGCATCTTTCCCAGGTACTACTCCTGAAGTAATGTACCTCCCCAGTTGACTCAGCACTGCCTTCTTTTCCTCGGAGGTCCACGGTCTTTTCTCCACCAGGCCTGAAAACAGAACGGAGATTGAGTGATTGACGAAAACATGATCTTGTCAATAGCTGTACAGTAATTACAACGACGTTTAAGTCAATTGATTCGCCAAAACTAGTTTATATCACTTTCTTTTGGTCTAAAAGGCCGTTTACTCGAGCGGTCAGGACAGTCTAAAAGTGGTTCGTTACCCATAAATTTTGTTATAAACATAACAGTTCTGTTTTGGGTCCATAGGGTATTTCCATCTTGTGAGGTCGTGTTGAAAATCTGAAAGAAATTTAGTAGTGACTCCGTTGTGTGGTTGGCTATATGTATGCTTCTTTGGTGACGTTTTTAACACGGGAGATGTCTGTCTTATATGCCCTAGTATTCACATAATAGGAGAAATGTCTCTTTATTCACTCAAAAGCAATCAGGGTGTAATGTAAGCGTATAAACTAAGGATTTTTGCCTTTTTTCCACACAATCTTTACTAAGCTTACTTTTCTTACTCCTCGGTTCTGTAGCACTTGTTGAGACTTTCTTTTTACCTTTGGAGGAAACAGGACCTAAAATACGCATGTCAAGTTATTAAAAGAGCCATAACATATTTCGCCGTCATAATAAGTCTAAGACAGAGAGGGTTTGGGTCTCTGTTAGCAATTATTTGCTTTAGTTTTATGGGTAAACTTCTTAATTGCATGATTTCGATTATCAAGCTTAATTTCCAATAAAATTTATCAAACCTCGAAGATTTTATCATGTTTTTGTTTTTGGCTAATGTGGCGGCCAGATTTAACTGTAGTTTTTATTAACTTACTTATGTGGGAAGTCGGCGTCTGCTCTAGAGCTCTCTTTCCATTTGAGCTTACCCGTGGACCTGTAATGTAAATGGTCAAGATGTCTAGGACATGGGGCTATATTCGCCTTGCCATTATTTTGCCAGCAATTGAAAAATACATATTTTGTCTAAAGGTCATACAAGACTGTTGTTTGCATTACAAATTAATTTGCTCAGCAAAGTGTTTGATTTCCACCATATGCGAAATATTTATGAGCAGTTATTGTGTAATCTTTTGTCAGTAGCTTGACTTACTTTTGGTTCTTTTTGGCATACGCAATGTGGCATCATCCACATCTGTCTCATCTGAACTTCGAGGATGACCTGGAATACATAAGGTTTTAAGGACGGTGCCTACTATTGTTATTGCGCATACGTTCTGCGCATCTCCAGATACTGGAATTTCCTATCGCCGGTGCTTACTAATACAGGGATATTTTTCCGCGGTTTAAAACTATCCGGAGAAAGTAGATCTTAGTAAGTACTCTTGGTATTCAAAAAGAAAATTGGGGGTAACCATGCATTTTTGAGAGATAATTAAGCTTCAATTTGAGAAAGAACGCCATACATTGCTTTGTATTTTAAAGCTTTTTACAAATATTATTCATGAATTATCTTTGAAAAATGCGTGGTTACCCCCAATTTTCTTTTTGGATTTCAATAACACTTGTTAAGATCTACATTTTCTGCATAATCACACACCGGGGAAAAAATATCTTTAATTAGTAGGCACCGTCCTTAATCCATGAATTCTTATCAACTTTACCCGTTTCGCAATAAGTACTTTAAAACTTGCTTAAAGTGGGTCAATCCAGTTTCAAAGCTTTCAAGTAACGTTCTTATTAGAAGGTTTGGCACTACAAAGTTGTATCACGTAACAGCAATGTGATGGTACCATATGAAACATCTGTTTTTGAAAAGAAATTTACCTTTGACAGATATGATCGAGTTTGATAAAATTGTTTTCATGTTCATTATTCAACCGTTCCTCATCTGATCAAATCAACGTCTAATAATATGGGTAGTCATGACTTACATTGACTTTCTATGGTATCCTCGTTCCCGTTGTCCTCTTCTTCCGAGGAGGATTCTGAAAGAACGAATGCAATCATGAATAACTAGTATTTATCAGTAAGTGAACTCTCTGAAAATACTCCCAATGTCAAAGCAAAATCTTCTCAATCCAGCTTTAAATAATTCACTTTAACTCTTCCTAAGTTTACCTTACTTAAAAATTAATGTCTTCATGTCCCTTACTGACTCACCTTCTGATGCACTGTCATTTGTTATATCGGGAATATCTGCCAAGTGAATAACAAATATTAATACCCTATACTTTGTTATAACAATTTCAATTTAGTACTAGGCAAACTGTAATTTGTACCTCGGTATTGCACGTTAGCAAGTTTCACACAAGCTGGGGAACTGTCATTCTCAAGGTACCATCTATATTACGAAATTCACCAGGCCCCAGTTGTTCAAAAGGTGGATAATTCATCCTGTTGATAGCGTTATCCACATGTTGATCCAATTGCGCTATCCAATGGATAGTGCACTATCCATTGGATAGCCCAATTGATTCCGCCATGAATTATGCTGGATATCGGGTGGATAGCGTTATCCACCTTTTGAACAACTGGGGCCAGGTAGCCAGGCAAGGGGCTGAAGTTTGAAAAAGTTGGTGGAAAGAAAAAGACTTCAGGACCCCTATCCCAAGCATGCCTCGAAAGATTGTTCGTGAGTTAGATAATCGTTTCCAAGTTATCATAAATTTTCATTATGAAGTACCTTCGACGGTCATTTCTGCGAGGCTTTTACCCACGACACCCCTGATGTTGCCGGAGTCGACTGCCATCAGCAGCTTGCTGACTTTTGCCAACTCTGTAGTGGACTCTTGAAGCCGGTAAAATTCCCTGTGCACCCTAACGTCGTGCCCGAGGTGGCGCGCCAACCAATCGACGTCCACTTCCGTTAAAGCGGCTGCCTGGGAGACTGTCGCTATATATTTGCGCAGTTTTGTGCTGGTGATTTCTTTGGGCTTCTTTAAAGTAGCTTGAATCTCTTTTACGCTATCTGAGACACAGTCCCATCTACGGAGATGGCCCAAGGACCCCTTACTAGCTCGGGCAAAAACAAACTTGTTTTCTTTAGGGATACTGTCCGGTCGTTTCTCGATTAGAAGTCCCACTGCGGTCTTTGTCTCGGGGGTAAGGAGGATGGGAACTTTTCTGCTCCTTTTCCCCGAGATTTCAATCAGATCTAGCCTGAGGATTTAATATAGACCAAAACAAAGTAAGCAAGAGACTTCTAAACACAATCTCGGTATTTGTAAAGCAGGTTGAAAAC
Source organism: Montipora foliosa (assembly GCF_036669935.1). Classification (NCBI taxonomy): domain Eukaryota; kingdom Metazoa; phylum Cnidaria; class Anthozoa; order Scleractinia; family Acroporidae; genus Montipora; species Montipora foliosa. The sequence goes on from NW_027179763.1 coordinate 38,823, forward strand.
TTCAATATGATGAACCAGATATACTGGCACAAGACAAGAAGGGAAGAAACAAAATTCATTTGACCTCTGTGAAAATAGAACCCTCTACCTCTGGAAAAAAACGAAGAACTCAAGATTGAAGCGAAGATCTGAAAATTGAGCAAAATTTGTGCGATCAAATTGAACCGTCAGATATAAAAATTGTCAAAACTCGTAAACACTACAGAAAATATCTGTTATTTCTGAATTTGGACGTTTGATTACATTTCACTGCGATTTTGACAACGTTGTCCACAATGGTTTCCAGTCGCTGTTGCGAAAACCACATGATGCCATTACAAGGGATTACAAGGCTGAAAACGACAAAAATAGTCCACTGATAATGCAATCATTAATGACATTAATAACGTCAATGAAAACCCACTAACCAATGGATTCGATTTCATTCGTATCATGTGACCTCATGTTGGTCGTGGCGCTGATCTTTAACCTCGCGGTATACAGAATACGATTGAGGTCACAATTTATTCATGGCAGATTTCGACTAGAAGTCAAGTATTCTCTATATACCATCAACTCAAAAGATACCGAAACGCCTTCTGTAAAGCCGTGGTGGAGCCGACCGACGTTATGTGAGCATGGATGCTTGCAAGCTCTTGAGAAAGGCTTAAAAGCTAAGGTAAGCATATCACTGACCAACACTCGTGGTCAACTTTGTTGTTTTTACTGTTTTATAGGGAGAAATAATCGACTTAAGATTTTTAGTTCCATTCAAGACCTAAGTCGACAAAATGAAGAAACGATAAGAAATGATAATAGAATAATTAAGTGATAAATTTGGTCTAGAATGTCTTTAAGGGTTGTCAGGGTTTGACCACAGTGACCAGGTCTGTCATGTCTGTAACTCGCTGTCTTGACCGCCCACAAATGTCAAACAATGAAAACGATCAACGAGTTTGTGTTTTATTTCAAATATTTCATCATATTGAGTGAGTTATGCTTTTTGCTATTGAAGTGAAATATTTATATATCAACTATGAATAACACTAAATAAACGTTTAAACCATTTCAAGCCGAAAAACGAAGAACTTCTTTAAAAGAAAACGAATATTTGCAAAAAAATCGGGAAGAAAACGAAGACCGTGGGTACCCATAGAGAGGCTCGCTACTTCCTTGGTATTTCTCATGCTAAGAGTTTGTTACGCGGCATCTTCTTCTTGATGCTTTCCTTTCTCTCTCAGTAGCGTTTTCTATTTTAGTAGCTTAATAGTTGTTACCTCAAAAATTTTCGAGGACATCAAAGAACTTGATTGAGTTTGTAAACGTGCTGATGACGTGTCCTTAGAGCATTTAAGGTCGAGACTAAAGAAAATCAAGTCGTGTTCTAATGATAATCAAAACATGTCAATCGTTTTGTTGCGAGGTTTATTCAGTTTTTGTGTTCTTTGGGTCTAACTGATACTAGATTACAATCGAAATATTGTTTCTATTACAGTTGCATTTGAAGTAATGTTACCTTTCACACAGGCGCCTTTCTAAGGGTGTCAAGGACTCCTTTAAGGAACTGCTACACTTAGACCAGTCCGGCCGACGTTGGAGCTGCTCAATTTCAAGTGTGGCTGTCTCACCGGACCTTCGTATGTTGAAGATTATGATTTTGGCCAGCGTAGCCTTGGCCAATTTATTCCAGCTTTCAACTTTCTTAGTTTCTGTCAAAACCTTTGACAAAGCCACAATTTTTAAATCGAGGTGCTTCCTTAACAAGGACAAGTCTTCCGCCAGGGGCAGGTACTCTATTTTGTTCTGTTTCCTTGATCCCAATGAAGCCAGGGATCTTGAGCTGATTTTAGAGGTCCAGTCAGCTTCATAGAGGTCAAGGAAACGTTTTGCCCTCTTTATTTTGTCTTCATCTTTTTTCCGCAGGGCGGAACTCTTGAGGACTTGAGCGCACTTCTTGAGGCTATGGCCCAGCTTTAACGCCAATGACGGGATGCCGATCTCCAGTCGTGACTCTTCGTCAAATCTACACAATTCCTTAACTGCATCCCCCAGAGTATCAAACATTGACGTGTTGATAAACTCTTCTAAGGTCGCATCATTCCTTTTATTTTGAAGACGGAGCGTCTGGAGAAGACGCGCCAGCTGTCGCATCCTCTGGGAAACATAGTTGGCATTTTTAATGCCAACTTTTTCAAAAATGGCTGCCCCGAAGTTCGTTATCAATTGGTCCCGGCGAGCTATGGAGGAGATGCTGTCGTTTCTCATGGACGAAATAACATTTTTGTAGAGCTGTGCGTCTACGTCTGCAGTTGAGAATGAGCACGTGGGCAAGAGAAGCTTTGCCTCAACCTGCACCTTTTTCCATTTTTTTTCGTCAGTGGTGGTTTTGTGCGGGCAGATTAGGCAATGCCGCCAAAGCTCGTCTCCTTTGAAGAAACCCAGGCAATGTGGACATGGCAAAAATTTTGAGTCTGATTTTAGTTTGCTGGGGTTTCGCACCACAATCAATTCACCCTCTCCAAGTGCCAGCACGTTGCAATTGTGGTGGTAATCCCCCAGCAGACGGATCTTCTCAAAAGCCAAAATTTGCTCATCTGAGCCTTCCTTCATTTTCATGGCAGCCGCAACTGACGGCTCTTCTTTGTGGCGCCTTCTCTAATGTCGACTTAACTTTTGAAATTTCTGCTCGCAAAACATGCACATATGTGCTTTACTGGCAGAAATCGATATATTTGGAGATGTGCCTACAAACAAAATTGCTTGGATTACATAAAAGAAATATTATTTTGATAAATATTTAATTGCGATAGTTAGGCAAAGCCTTACTTTGAGGTAATTTTAAAGATTTTTGTCGGCTAATACAAGTTTCAGATATTGAAGTAGACTTATGCTAAGCACAGAGTTTATCGCTTATTCCACCCAAAAACGATACAAAGGTGATCCCCTGCATCTCAAAGCTTTTAAAAAATTGATATTTTAGCAGACAGGTCAGAGCGCCGGAAATAAAAGTTCTGCTTGTAAAGTAAACGATGTTCTTTCATTAGTGCTCAGCAACACGGGTCTCCTCCAAATGCCCAGTGATATTCAAAGTGTGCCAACAAGTAGATCCTTCACTTATTTTTTGTGTAAACTAAAAGTCCAGAATAATTGCATCACAACTGGATTTGAGGGTAGGGTTTTAGTCCTTAATTTACCGGATTTTTCTGATTTATCCACCTCGACTTGTTCTTGTGGGCCATCAGTTCTTAGGAGTTGAGGACCTTTCTGGAGCTGTTGTCCTTCTTCTAAATTAAAAGCCATGGCATAGCGTGACAAACTCCACCAATAATAATACATCGTTCTATGACAGTAAGTAAATAAACCGACTATTTGGTCGGACTGCTTTAATTAAGTAAGGCTGAACAGCAGAAAAATGGAGGATAACATCTCTTTTTGAAAAAATAGATAGATATAAATGGGTCTTAGCAGAACCTTTTTCAGATGGTCTTTCAATGGGCTTTACTTGCTCCTCAATCTGTAAAGAACATGCAGCACACTGTAATCAAAAAATTTAAAAACGCTTACTTCAATCTGTTAAGAGCCCCTTGTATTTTCTTATATAACCCAATAAATATTACAAACTTACATCATCGATGATATCCTCACTGTCGCTGGAGCATGCATTCTTTGCCATTACGACTAAAATAAATGAATAAATAAATAAATAAGTAAATAAATAAATTTATTTATTTCATTATCTCGACTGCGGTATCAGAATATTTTATACTGTACAGTATGTTGCAATCAATGTACTCTATATCGCTTGTGGTATCTTCCATCATATATAGGAAATAATCTGAATAATCAGAGTAACACCAATTCTAAACTCAAAAAAAAAAAAAAATCAGGGAGCCAGACCAGTTAGATTTCATAATTATACTTGCACCATGTTTTTTCGATATAAAATCGTTTAGTTTGTTAGAGTTTTTCTAGGGTACCCACTAAGCTAAAGAAGGTGGAAACAAGGAGCTGGGAAAGACGTCTCTTCTAGGTTAGTTTCCTTAGCAATTATGGTGGCAACTGAATTAGTGGGCAGCGGCAACGAATGTTTGGAATCACTGAAATCTCTTAACTGTGGCCAAATTACACGTCACCTTTGTCGATAAAACCAAAAAGATCAGATTCGCCGCTAAAATTAGTTATTATATAGAACGAACCTTTCTTGAAAACATCTGCTTGTTGTGACCGTGATGTGGGGAAGTTTTCCTCATCCTGTTTAACATACGTAAGAAACAAAACAAACCAAACATTTTAGGAGTACATGAAAGTCTAATATTTCTTATGTCCAGTTCGATCAAAAGGGGAATAAGTTTACGGCTAGCCCATGCAAACAATAACCCAGAATGCATAGTCAAAGGTCGTCTCACTACTCCATTGTTGTAACATTCACTAAAACGAAAAACAGTTAACTCTTTCTTCTTCTTAATTAAGAACCGGAAGACTTGCATTTTCACTAGATTGGGCTTCATCCTCATCATCCTCATCATCATCCTCATCATCATCCTCATCATCATCGGGATCGTACACTGACGACAGACAATCGTCATCAGTGTTCACCGGGCTGGAGCTACTACTGCCTTGGTTAGCTCTTCCTTGTTTGCAGTTGCGGGGGTATTGTGATCTGGTCTAAAAAAGAAATGTTGATTACCGATTATTATGGACGCAATTCAATTCCGCGCGTCCACGTAAGGAAAGTTGCGCAAGATTCCACAGAAAAGTTTGCATCGAAACCTGAATCAGCCAAATTTTTATACGGGATCATTGTAAATGATGACCTTATATATCAAAGGAAGAAAATTTGTTAAAGCCGGATTTATAAAATGATAAAAGTAAAGCCCACGCCCTGATTGGTCAATTACCCCTTAACTATTGCACGGCCCATGAGTGAATAGTTATAGCGAAAACACTGACGCGTGCGTCAAGAAAGTACGGAGCGTTAGCAACGACGACTGGAACTGCGAGAACGTTATTCAAAATATAAGTTCGTGTAATTTTAATCACTTCGCGTCGATTCCAAGCTTTTTAACATTACTATGGTGTGGCAGTCTCAAGCCGAAACCGATATTGACAGTCGCGCTTAATTTAGAAGAGAAAATAAAAATGAAAATTTATCTCCAAGTGCTGATGTCCTCCATAAAACCTAAAAGCAAGGACGACGACGGCTACAAGAACATTGTCTAAAAATATTATTTCCCGTTACTCCAATAATTCTGCGATACTCCAAATCGCTCGGCTTCGAATGTGTGAATACATTCAAAGTACAAAATTGATCAGAACGGTCCACATTGAACGAAATGGAACGTAAAACGCTTGGAAAATGGTTCCTCGAAAAGTTGAATTTCGCGAGCTTTCTGGTTAATTTCTTTTTACGACTGGGGAGAGAATATTGTTTCCTCACCAACTGCTGGAAATAAGGCATTTTTATCCAAAATTGCTATTTATGGACGATTCAAAATTTGACCGAAATCGCTTTCATCCCTTGTATATTTTTATACTGTTAGTGACTGTTAGACACTACTGGTAAATACTATTTGCGGCTTTCGTTTCGTGGATAGGATTTGTGTGTAGTTTGATCACGTACGGTGATTCAAATCAACAAGATCGATTCGCGCTGCAATAGTACGGTTTATTTACCAGGAAAAACACAATAGGACTCCTCTGCACCCTGTGCTGGAGCTCTGGGAACGAGAATGCTTGATATTGGATATTGCATCCCAGTCCCCAGGGCAGTCTTGCTCTTGGCCTGGAAACGAGTATCCATGTTACCGCGTTATTACGCTTACGAGTGAAGTGCAACACTTTCGAATATTTTCACTTGATGTGTTTTGTTTTTTTAAGAGTGCCCGTGGCAAGAAACTGGTTTGTTTTTCGTGGGAATGAATTTTTTGTCTGAAATTTGTGCAAACCTCCGACCATAAAGACGTATATTTATATTTAGGTTGCGTAGCAATTTGCGTATGCATCACTGGCGTCAGTCAGACGCCACGAGGTGAGGAGTTGTTTTTCATATTTCTTTGAAGTATTTTGGGTTGATACTCTTTCACGCAGTTCTCTACTCATACCTCGAAGTGAACATTGCAAGCAACAATTTGGATTGATCTTAGCTCCCTCATAGGTATAGTAAGCTTAAATTATATTTTTTAATGCATTTCCCTGGTGAAAATCCTTAAAGGATCTTTGAAGATCTTCAAAGATCTTCAAAGACCTGTCAAAGATCTTTAAAGATGAAGATCTTCACAGGATCCTTGAAGGATCTTTAAAGGATCTTCAAAGATTTTCTAACATTGAGGACTCTTGGGATACTTCATCAAGATCCTTGAGGAAATTATCAGGATCTTGCAAAGATCTTACCAAGATCCACACACAAAATTTTGGAAAGATCCTCAAAAGGATCCTTGAAGATCCTCAAAGAGTGCCTGAGGATCTTACAAGGATCTTAAAAGGATCCTTGAAAGGATCTTAATAAAATCTTTGACAGGATCCTTAAAGATCATACTAGGATCTTTTGAGGATCTTTGAAGGATCCTTATAGTGATCTTGAAAGAAACCTTAAAAGGATCCTCAAAAGATCCTCAAGGATTGTATGAGGATCCTTTAAGGATCCTAAAAGAATCTTCAGAGGTATCTTGAAAAGATCTTTATCAGGATCCTTAAAGATCCTATGAGGATCCTTCAAGGATCTTAAAGGGATCCTTAAAGTGATCTTGAAGGGATCTCCGTTAGGATCCTTGAAAGATCCTCATAGGATCTTTCAAGGATCTAAAAAGGATCTTTAGAGTGATCTTGATCCTTCAAGGATAAGGATCTTATAAGGACCTTTTTAGGAGTGAAGTGTATAAAATCCCTTAAGATCCTATGAGGTATTACGTACATGTACCCTGAAGCATCGTTAAGGAACCAAACTTTGAACATAAAAATAATCACGCTGTACACGAATCAATTAAAAAGAAAACGTTTATTCTGATGTAATCCATTGATTGTCGGAAATATCAGTAACAGATTACCTTGTTTGATGAACTCGTAATAGCTGCAGGCCGGGCCAGAAGCAATATGAAACAATATACTCTCGAAATATCAAAGAATTCGTGTCAGCACGTAATCCTTTTAAAAAATACCAGGGCTAAAATACAGAATTCAGGGCCACATCTAGAGACTCTAGTGACGAATCGGCTCGATCAGTATCTTTTCACATTCCTTTAAGGGTTAATTCTGCTATGATTTGTGCTCACTTTTTCTTTAAAGTACAGTCCGATGAATCGGAGGGTTGTAATCCTCCGCCATCTTGGATAAAACGCGAGAGATAAGACTGGAAACTAGTGAGCCATTTCCCTTTTGGTCAGCAGTCACCAACGATTGCTCCTCTTACAGTTCGGCGGTTTTAATCTAAGTTTGAATCAACGAGCATAAATCTTATGATTCATGATTGTTTTGCCCTTTAAATACTGATTCAAAACGAGGAAATGCATACAGCAATCCAAGTACAAAGGTAGGCGCTAATTATAAGCAGATAATGTTTGAGTTGATGACTTATTGTCCTCAAAAATGACGATAGACTAAACCGGCTAACTCAACCAATTCAAAGATTCTTTGTGTGTTTAATTTGCATGGCAATGAAGCATTCACATTTAAAATGATATGGTAATACTGGAACAAAACGTTTCAATTCGAAAAGATTGAGTTAGCCGAAATTCGAACTTTTGAAACTTCAAGTCCCAAATAATTTGACATGTACAGGCAAGGATTATAATTCGGCTTACTTGCTCTAATCCTGTAAAAAATAGGTGAACCTTTAACGAGATTACTTACTAGTAATAAGGTTTACATCAAAAGAGTGGTTGTTGCAAATTATATGATTGGCAAAGGATCCCTTCGATTCTCTGTAAATGCTACGTGTCTGAGGTTCATAGCAATTTACAAATTAAAGGTTAGGTGACGCACATTTATTTCCACTTCCACGGCATGACTTGCGAGTACATGTGGAATTCATGATAATCAATATGAGTAATTTGCCCTTATGGCTTTGTTTTTCTTTCAGGATGCATAACTGCAAAATATTCAGAAAAAGTTCTCAAAAAGCAGCCTCAGCCGACAATAGCACCATATACTGAGTGAAGAAAAAAATTAGTAATAAAAAGATAGATAAAATGAAATAAATACAAATGTGTTAGGTAAAATCAAACGTTATTGTTGTAGTACATGTACTTGTACTTGTAATGTTTCTCTTTCGCTGTTTTTCTAGGCGACAATTTAAGGTTTTTGTCTTATTTTTAAGAAACATTTTCTCAATAAAAATGGCTGTTTGTGAAAATATTTTAAATATTCCCAGCCATATCTTCGATATTAATGAGTACTTGATAAAAACTGTATGAGTATCTATATTTTATCTCTATTGTTTCTATGATTATTAATATACATTCAAGTCATATTATAGGTAATTTTGAGAAATTGGTTTACTGTATGCAGCTAGACTTTTAATTGATGGATAACCATGCATGTGACCAAATAACTCCAAAAGCTACTATGATTGTCAGTTGAATAAGATGTGAGCAAAGTTGTCACAGAGTTTCAATGTTAAAACAACAATGTTTTCAAAGGCAACTTGATCCACATCAAGTCTGTGAAAAACAACAGTCAGTGCATCATTTGTTCAGGTTTGTTAGATTTTTATTGTATTCTTCCCATCCCTTTGACCCAGGAGTTAGTGCCAATTTTGGATAACAAGCCAGGGTGATAAGCCTTACCAAACTTCACTTGCATCTTACTCAAGTGAGAATCGTAGTGTGTGGCTGTTTTTCATTCAGTTCAATAAAGAATGCTAGCAAATAAAGTCGGATATTGATTTCCCATGATTCATCATTGTTATTTTACCTCAATCATACTTAGCATTATAACATAAATAGTTTACAGACAAATGAAGCATTTTATGTATTGAAGTTTCTCTTTTACAGAAAGAAAGCTACTTTTTCCAGGTTAAATAAAAGAATTTGTACATCAAACTGCAGTCTAATAAGTGCAATTCAGGGTGAGAAGGTGGACAATAAAATTAATAATCTTGGCTAAGTTCCTGTAAAGTCCTAAATGATATTTAAACATAAACATCCTCAAGGATCTTGCAAATGATCTTGGCAAGGGTTTTTGAAGATCCTCAAGGATCTTGCACCAGATCTTTGAAGATCCTTAAGGATCTTGGATATGGTTTTTGAAGATCCCCAAGGATCTTTGGTTGGTTCCTTCAACATCCTCAAGGATCTTTGATGATCTTCAAAGATCTTGGTCAGGATCTTTAAAAATCCTTGAAGATCTTGCACAGGATGTTGGACAGGATCTTCGAAGATCCTCAAGGATCTTGGACAGGATCTTCGAAGATCCTCAAGGATCCTTGAAGATCTTGGCAAGGATCTTTGAGGATCTTGGCAAGAAAGGCTAAGATCTTTAAGGATCTTTAAGGATCCTAGGTAGGATCCTTGAGGATTTGAGAAAAGATCCTTAGAAAGATCCTCAAAGAGATCTTTGAGGAGTCTTTAAGGATCTTCAAAGATCCTTCAAAGATTTTCACCAGGGTTGTTCACAGGTATACTATAGTAAATTACACTTTTCAAGTTGCAGGTTGCAGGTTTCATGTCAGGTTGAAATTTACCGTGACTGTTACATGAATAGCTAACCTTATGCCTAATTAGGCCTAAAAACGTTTCTTTAGGCCTCCTTAGGCCTAAAAAAGTTTCTTTACGCCTAAGGTATTGTAGCTATTCATGTAACAGTCACGGTAAATTTCAACCTGCAACCTGCAAAATATACCTGCCGCTTTTCAGTGCATTTGTGGACTTAATACGTGGGAGCAAACGATCGCATTGGAAGGGTGCCACAAGAACTTTGCATATTTAAAATTAAATGCGTGATGACTGCTTATTTATTTATTTATTTCCTCATTTGTTAGCTATTTAGGACAGAATATATGAGAAATTTTAAGAATAATTGTTCTTTTTTAGGTTATGTGTAGAATTGTGTTCTTATTGGCGAAAAATTATGGAAATAACGAAATAATTACTCAGAGGGTCTAAAAAGGAAGGCTATTTTCTCAAATTTCCTCTTGGTATTAAGTATACAGCAGTGAGTTTCACAGCAAGGAGGAATGGGCAGGGTAAAAATTATAGTGGTTAATTATCCTTTATGTCTACCTGTGAAAGTGTTAGGTAAAATGGGGATCAAAGCTTGTCACAACATGTTTTTAATCAAAATGCACTGTTTTCTTCAAATCCAAACCTGTAGCAGGCATTGAATCTCGAAAGTACAAGATACAGGTTGCATAAGGAAACAACTTTTAAGACTCTGTTTTGCAGGCCTAGTTCTATCGTCCTTTTATATTGTCTTGGTCTCTTTAACAAATCGAAAGTCCACAACATTTTGACCACTGTGATGACGAATACCATTGTCGATAAGAGTACAGACAACGCTGAACCACCTGATTTGTTTTTACCATGATATTTGACGCTAAAGAAAGTGTTTATTTCAGAGCATGACCAAAATCATGAGTGTTCCTGATTTGCTAATACATTGCGTGACAAATTGACACGAGCATGACGTGTGCAGGGTTGTCTAGGCTCTTATCGACAATGGCAAATTAGCCAATGAGATTGCGAGATTACAAGCAGTTGTGGTAAAAAGTTATTTTGTTATTCTCAGTTAGGTTTTTATTTTTCAAATGGTGCTGTCAGCCTGCTGTTCAAATTATCACAAGTGCTAAATTTATTCCAGTGAATCTCAGTTTCTTGGCTCTCTAAGTTATATTATTATTATTATTATTATTATTATTATTATTATTATTATTATTATTATAGCAATACTTACCAGTGCCTCACACACTATTCCATTGATGTCCATTGCGTCATCCTCATCTGAATCAAATATTACTTCTGAAAGCAAAATACATGTACATTGATACTGCAATTCAGTGTTCAAAATTTCAAACAAATTTTGTCATAAAGCTGGCTTCAGGGATCACATTCACGCCCAGGTGAACAAGGCTAACAAAATGCTGGGTTTCATTCTTCGCACTTTCAGCGGGAGCAAAATGCTATCACCAACTCTGAGATCCCTCTATGTGACTCTTGTATGTTCTCGCCCTTGAGTACGCCTCTGAAATCGGGAGCCCAAAATAAGTTA
>NW_027179763.1:52500-70000 GCF_036669935.1 Montipora foliosa
GGAGAAAACATTTCGATTTTCTTGCGAGCGTCGACACAAACACGCTGTCTTTGTACATGCTTCGCTTCTGTTGAAAGTGATCAAGCTATCGCAAACAGCACGACTTTTCCAATCCAAAAAAACGATGTTACACTATTTCAACTCAAATGGCCAATGAAATAAATCTCAAAAAGAAAGTCGACATTCCAAAACACCATTTACCTTCCTGTAGCATCTTCCCTGGTCTCATAAAATCCATTTCAATTCCGCGATTCGGCTTGAATATTTGAGCAGAGTTTAGATTGTGTTTTGGAAATCAAAAGCAGTACAAACACAAAACGCTCTTTCGTCGCTTTAAGACCTTCAATTCTCCTTTTCCACTGCTGATTAATCTTTAGGGCTATATCTTTCTATTTTGACCTCTGTAGAGGTTCACCCCTATTCTAAGAGGAGGAAAATATGTCTTGGAAAATTAGGACTGATGCGCTCGTGACGGCATTTTCTTCTTCAGTTAGATCGCACGTCAGCTGTCGTCAGCAAGCGTGCACCCATGGGCAAATAGTTAACGATCAATTGGCCAATCAGAACGCGCGTTTTATCCAAGTTATGTTATAATAAATGATATTTTTCTAGTGTATTACGTAATTATGGGTGAGAAACAAATGATAAAACCTGCCTTTAGCCATTACAGCAGTTCGTCTTGAGACTTTGGATTGATATTTCTCTTTCTACAAAGAAAAACAAACTTTTTCTAACACCTTAGGTGTATATAACGTACAATTGCAGATTACGTTTTTGGTTGAAATACACTTCTCACTGTTACTGTCTTAAGTTGAGATATACATTCGTGCATTTTCATAATTATTGTTGAATTGACTAAATACAATGTATTTCTGATTTATCTGCACTTTCATCACTTGTTTGTAAACTTAAATAGTTTTCACAGGTTTGTCTAGAGTTAAAGTTGGCAATTAAAAGTTCAAACCTCATTGTTATCATTCATGCCACTGAAGTCATCAATAGAAGGCATTCCTTTGTGCGTCTCAAGTGCCCTCATTACTGTTATTAAGAAGATAAAATGCTGGTGTAACATGCATTATAAATTAATGTGAACATGACATATTTCAAATGAGTTTCATTTGAACATAAAATATTGAGCACATTCTGGATCAAAAGCATTAATATAGCCTTATTTACTCAATCCCCATGAATATCTGCATGCACAAGTTATCGTAATGTGTGTGGATGGTAAAATTTTTTAGCCTTAACGAACCCTACTCAGAGGTATAAAGACCGTCTACATTTTTATTTTGGCCAGAAGAGCGCTGTGTTGAAAGGCTCAAAGAAGATCTAGATTGTTAAAATTTAAAAAACGATCTCTGGCTAAAATGATTAAAAAACTACGAGCTTTCGACTGCCCGAACTGCAGTCTTCGACGGGTAAAATGAATGATAAGAAATCAATGAGAAAATTTAAATAAAAACGTACATTGCAAAATGATGAGAATGTAGAAAATTTATGAATATTTGTTAAAAAAAATGTTGTATTGTCCAGGTAAAGGGCACGAATTGTTATCTGCGTTGGGTGTCACTGTGGTATGCCGCGCTGAAAAACATTAGAAGCGCGGCATACTACAGTGACACCCAATGCAGATAACAATTCGTGCCCTTTACCTGGACAATACAACATTCTTTTTAACAAATATTCTTAAATTTTCTACATTCTCATCATTTTGCAATGTACGTTTTTATTTAAATTTTCTCATCGATTTCTTATCATTCATTTTACCCGTCGAAGACTGCAGTTCGGGCAGTCGAAAGCTCGTAGTTTTTTAATCATTTTAGCCAAAGGTCGTTTTTTAAATTTTAACTATGTTCCATCCTGGCTGCGGCCCTTCAATATTTTCAAGATCTAGATTGTCGTCCACATTGACAGGGATTTCTCACAAAGCGGAAGGAGAAACTTTCTCTGTGCTCGTTGTATTTAATGGTCTGCCATTACTAACTCTATACTTTTGAGAGAGCTGGATCGAGGAGAAAATGACGTCAAAGACTCGTCCAGTTTAAGAATGCAGTGCGTGTATGAAGCTAAATAAATGTGCAGCACAGGGGTTTCTGGCATTCAGACTGTGGTCATGTGCTGAAATTTTAAGCAAGTGAGTCAATGATGTCACTTTCCCCTGGATCCAACCCATCTGAGGTCCAGTTGGTCAGTTTTGAACATGAGTAATGGCAGAAACTTGAAATCCAAAACTTACACTTAAAGTAAACAGCCTTTTGATTAAAATCAAAGCTCAACATTTTGCCAGTCAGTTGTTAAGCAAAGACACTTTCAAAATCTCATAGTACATGTAGCACTTCAAAGCAAACCACTTTGAAGGCTCCGAAAAGAAGACAATTATAATTTTAATCATCCAACCTAAGTCAAACACACAACTTACGAATTGCTTCATTATGGCCACTAAATATTCACTTGTGCACTCATTAGTATAACATTATGGTCTCAATGTAAACCAACCTTGATGAGCCTCTGCTGTAGCAGTTGGTTGTGTGACTGTAACCACAGCAGATTCCACTTCCTGGTCATCATTCTACATAATTTTAAACAACACAAATTGTCACATAATAGGAGACACCCTCTGTAAGAAAACGAACATTTATTAGCCATGCAATCTGTTTTGTTTCAACTACACTAAAGGAGCTGGCATTTACAAATTTACTCTCAAGTTCTGTCAACTGCATGTCCCTAAGCTGGTGTTAATTGTACATTTGGCTATATTTTAGCTGGAAAAATGTAGGCAATTGCAAATTTAATATCGTTTCTGTTTATGGCGTGTGTACTCATAGTTTTACCAAATTTTTTTTTTGGGCGCAAGGCATTACAAGGTGATTTTATGACAAGCAACAGTCCTTTTTACTGGCATTACCAGAAATTCAAACACAAAGAAATGCGTGAATGAAATTACTTGAATTCCTGGTGATGGGATTTTGGTTGTGGTGCTATTTGAAGTGTTGCTGGTGTTTTACATGTACGTTTTTGGCTCACATCCCTCCGTTTCCAGAAATTTAAAGTGGATACATCTTGCAAGCAGTTGTCAATCTATTTTAAGTACACTCACATTGCATTTGTTAGCATCTGCTTTACTACATGTAGCATCTGCAGGCTTGCCTTGTTTGGGACATTTTTCTCCCTCTGGAAGTAAAATCAATTGATGCATATTACATTGAGTGTAATACAAAATTAATTTGTTAGTTTCATTAACTGATTTCCAACTATACATTGACAGTGGATCCAGACAAGGATTGTATTTTTTTGGTTGATAATAAATTTACAAACTAGTTACAATCTTAAAATATGCAAGTTTTATTATTTTCAAATCTGGATGGCATACATGTAGGATGTATTAAGGTACCACCTAAGTAGCTGATTTCCTTGACTCATTAAAGTAATGAAGAAATCTATTTATTTTCTACTTTTATAACAAGAGTGTTAAAATTTATCTGATTTTTATTGTATTTTAATTTAAGATGGAACAGATTCTGTTTACTTGATGCAGGGATGTTGCTAAGTGCCAGCTGCGGGTGAAAATCACAGCTTGAGAAAGGGGTTATCACCGTCTGAATTTTGTCCACTGATTGAAGTGACTGAGAAGATCGCAATTTATTCGCTACACTCTACACATGTACATTAGATATGTTGCCATAAAAATCCATATCTGTTTAGTATACAAAATTATCACTAAAATTTATCGATACTGGAAATGAAATTGCATGTGAATTGAAAAAGTGTTGTTGTAAGTGCTGTTGTGCGTGTCTTCTCTGTCCCCAAATTCGCCATCTTGAAGAATGCTGCATGTTGTGTTGCACCTTTGATGCTCAGAGCATGAACTTACCTTCAACAACCTTCAAGGGTATGAAATTATTCTTAGCTACACATCCCTGCTGACGTTAACTTTTTATTTATGCAAAACATAAACAAAGACAAATCTGGACTTCGATTCTTACAATTCACTCCCAAACCCCCCCGTCCCCCCCCCCCCCCCCCCAAATATACATATTCCCACTGATTGAAGCATTAATTTACATCAAGTAGCTATTAATTTAATGACAGTTTATGCAGTTAAAAAATGACGTATACAGTATAAATATACCAAACAGACTACATGACCGTCACAGTTGTGGATGGAATTTTTGCAATTGCGTACAGAAACCTGAAAATTTCAGGACTTCAAGGGGGTTTGAACCCGTGACCTCGCGATACTGGTGCGATGCTCTAACCAACTGAGCTATAAAGCCACTGATGTTGGGAACTGGACATTGGTGGGTTCTAATGTTCCCGTAAGGAATGAATCATTGATTAGAGAGAATTACACTGTATAGGTTAATTAATAAAAGCTGTATGTATGTTACACAAAGGATTACCAAGTCATATTAATCATTAAGAATTGAGGGAATTGTATAGTTACATGTACTGTAGTACCTAGGTCAGAATTGAAGTTGAGTGCCCTTTTTGGCAACTGGCAGTCTTCTGTCAGTGAAAATAAGATTGCACAAACATTAATAACATTGTTTTCTGTTAATTAAACAAAGAAAATTAGATACTAGTAAACACTGAATAGACTGTTATTGTACAAACCAAACAAATACCATAATTTATTCAATCTTTTTTTTTTTGAGAAATTTGTAGATGTTGTGAGAATTGATTATTCATGTACACAAAATGTAAACACTAGCGCATTCATGGAATACATTGTTAATGGATGATGTGCACATGGAACATAAATTTAGAAAATGTTGCATTATAAAACTGCTAGCCGGGCCCAGCATGCGCCCTAGTCATGTAAGGGGTGATAAGCACTTCAATCTGTGTATTAATGTAGTGTTACGACAAGAAGAAACATGAAACATTGATAGGTCTGATTGTTTGTTCCTTAATCGGTGATCTTTTGAATTTGTTTAGTTTCGTCTCCAGTCCTTTACCTGCCATGTGCTTTGAGTTCACTTTTGTGTCTGTTTTCCTCTTTGTGGCCGAAATGAATGAATAATTCATTAAATGCTATATTAAATTATTAATTTGCTATTTAATGAATTAGTTAATTATTGAGCTAATGCCTCTGAAGAAACTTCCTAAATTAAATACTCAAGGTCAAAGAACACTTAAGTTTTTTTTAAAAATAATGAATTTGAACGTGGAGTCCGCTAAGGCCAAACCACTAAATGTGATAATAAATAAATAACACAATTGCTATTGGTGTGACAGCTCCTAAATACGTGAAATTTTTACCCTTTTCTCTCCAGGGGAGATCTTGTGCACCATAGTCGTACCGAATTTCTGTGTTTGGTCCAATGTCATTGGTTGCAAAGAGGCAGAGGTATGTATGATTGTCTATGGTAATTTTCTTTATGGCAGAATTTGCTTTTGGTCTTGGGCTGTCATTTACCAGCCGACCGAGCCCAGTAGAAATTATAGGTGGCATCAACACTAGTGAAGAAAATAGTAAAAGTATTGATAGTGATTTTTTATAAATTATTGATGGCAAAATTTATATCAGTTATATATACACATTAAGAGATGCATGTATGCATCTAAGAGTAGTTTTTGTGAGATTATTATTAATGTTAATTAACATTATTAAATCTCAATAATGACTATATCATAAAGATGCAAGTATATACAAGGCCATATAAATTAAGGCATAATCAGGAGCAAAAGTGGTTTGAATTTTTTTGCTTTTCCATACATTTTCTGACCTTTGAAAAACGTAAAATTGCAGTTGTGGTGATAGTTAATATACATGTATATTCCACCAAGTCTACTATTTTTTAAGGGTGTGTATAAATGGTCAAAGAGTAAAGACCAAACAGGGTTATAAGTATAAAAATGTGGAAACCCCCCTTTTTTTTCTTTAAGTCTCCACACTATTGACAGTATTTGGTGTGGGGGAAGAACGGTATGGAGAACAGTGTAACAAGCCAACCTGTGTAACTCTTTTAACATTGAAGATATTATATTTTGCTGAGAGAATCTTTTGTTGCTCCAACTGTTAAACATTATTATTTAAACTATAATCCATACCAACAAGTTTTTCCACCGTCTTTGTAAAAATACAAAAAATTTCCAACTTCATCTGGATAGGCTTGCTCCCTAAGTTCGCCCTCTTTTCCAGTTATGATCTCACCCTTATAACAAAGGAGGAAATCACCCTTTTTGAAGGCCGTTGTTGTGAAGACTCCTTTTCCTGTAATGAATAAAGTGCATTCTGATTTAGACTAGTGAAATTTTTGGATATAGCGCCAATGAATGATGTTTCATTCAAGATGATGGATTGATCACTCCCTGGTGACATTTAACGGCCTTGTTTCACACTAATCTAGTCTGTTCATTGTTTAAAACACTGTTAAAGGTTTGGACAAAGTGTTGTTTGGTTTAAATAAAGTTGTTTTCAAAATACATGTACTTTTGCAACCATCCTATTTCTGCAACATTCCTTACAATGTACGTACCGTAAACACCCGCAGATACATGTACATGTAAGCCTGTTATTTTTGCACATTGAAAACAGTTTCAAGTAGTTGACAATTTTGGATTGTAATGTTTAATCCGGTGCAATTAATGTGCTATGTTAAACCAATTAACACTAGTGATTTTGGTGGAGTCAGGGATGGCACTAGGATTTTTCAATCCGGGTCCTGGGACCCGCATGTTTGGCCAAATTGGGGTCCCAAGCATTTTTTGGGGGTCCCAAAATCTTGGTGACCCTCTGCGAGAAAAAGAGTATGTTTTAAATTATGAGAAAAAGAGAGTAACCAACTTGGAATTAATATTGACGCATATGCATAGGACCGGCCGACAAAGGCTTTTTCTAGAGCCGTTACATTCATTCCTGGACAAGAACTCTGTTAATAAAAGAGCACTCTTTCCAAGGCTTTACGCATCACTGTCTGGTTTCCTGCCTTAGGAGCAACGAACAGTGACGTCTTTTGGTATATATTTGCATTCAGTGACTTGCAGAGTACATTCCTCTGAAGAAGACCGCAGAAGGCGGTCGAAAATTTAGTTTAAACCTTTTTAGATGTTTTAAACCCCATTTCTTAGAACTTCAATTATGATCACAGATCGCTCCAACAGTTTTACAAACAACAGAATATACTAACAAATCAAAGCAAGTTGTGTGAGTTATTTAAGTCAGTGCCTTGCGTCCTGGGATGCATTAAAATTTCGATGATGCATTTTTTGGATTTTATTTGCGTAAAAATGCACAATTTCTGCGTTAACGCGATCCCTGTGGAGTTAACTAAAATTGATTGATTTCCATGGCTGCTGCTTTAGAAAATTGTCAGGGTCCTTTGGCTTTAATTAACCAGTGTCCTCCAAACCGGCCGAAACCGGCCAGACTTAGTATTTTACTCTGTCTAACGCCAGGGGATTTTACTAGTCAATGAGGAACCCCTGGGAGTTAATGGGTTAATAGTTACCGCACTGACAAACTATGTCCCCTATGTTGAAAAGTTTGGAGTCTAAGCTACCTGTAGGTTGAGAGCCTGCTGAATTAACTTCAGGACATGATACAAAACGATAATGTTCTAGAAGGAAGTCTATAAACAGGGCTTCTGATATTATGCAATGTGATTTCTCATAATAAACCTAAAATCTCAACAAATTATTGCTTAATTCATGGAAAATTGCAGAATTTGTGCGAAATAGCACAATTTACAGAAGAAAAGAGCCAAATATGGCTATTTGTTAAGGTCTGTGATAATTTAACTGTTGGGGGCCTGGTGCTGGTTTTCAATAGTAAGCAAGTGCTCATTGGCAACAATCCATTAATTTTCTCTAAACAAACCATGTCTGGCGTTGAAAGTGCGGGATAGTCACTCGCTAGACCTCTTCATAATGGGGGCCAAGAGTAGGATGTTTCCTCCTTCATCAAGTGCAATTTTGAAACATTTACAAACATTTCTGATGGCTGAAAGGGGATTTACACACATGCGTTTGTTGCATGGAAATTAATTACATCAGACATGAAACAAAAAACGTTTTCAGTGCAATCTGCCTTAATAGGGAAAAAATAATGATTTTAAGGAGAATGAAACTGGAAAATTTGTGTTTATATAAGTGAATAATTGCTACCTTGTCATGCAAGCAACATCAAACGTCTTGTGGCTTCCATATTTGAAGTAGCACGAATGAGGCATACATGTAATTATAATTATGTAGGGTGTGACTTGAGATAATTTTTTGTGAACTGTCAAATTCACTTTCTGCAGGGATGTTTTTTTAAACATCCAACTGACCTTACCAAGTCTTACAAGTCTGTACCAATATTAGTAAAATCATTACAATAATTTAATAAATAAATGTGAATTGAAAATAGAAGGCTTGTCATCCATCGATACAATGTACATGTATGTACAGCGCATGTAAGCACCATTTGTTATTTCCAAAAATACATGTAGGCTTAACTACATGCTGAATATTTTGATGGTAACAAAAATAAGGTCTCTTATGTATATGAATTACTGAAACTTACCAATTGTGTCATTGATAAATATGGCATGTAGACCAGGTTGATCTGTGTCTGCTAAAATCCATTTCTTAGCCTTTTCAGTTTCTGATTCTCTCTTGGCCCTCTTAAATTAATACATTACAAAAATATTAAATTTGATTCAGCAGCTGTGGTGATAGAAACTATTGCAAAGATAACCCTTGTATAACTTTATTTGCTTTTTTTGTTTGACATACATGTACAGGAATTACTGTTAATTTTTGGTGTGAGTGGGCAAGCATGGATACAGTGGTGAGAGCATCCATGAATGTGGCCCAGGTTTGATTCTTATAGACTCTTATAGGCTTTCGTGCAATGTATCTCCTTTTCTTCTTTCCTTATACATGACTTTCCAGATTCCCACAGTTGATATGTTTCATGTTAAGAGATTGATTTCCTTTTGTCGGTATTAGATGGAATGATGTTGCCTAAGCATTATTATCTGTGGAAAAACAGCATCTTTAAGTACTTGCAAAACATGTCAATAATTTGACAAGACAGAGAAAATGCAAAGTTTAACAATTTTTTTTTCTGTTTAATCTTTTAGTTACTAATACCTGTGGGAAAGGTTGTTTTGTTGTCTCCATATGAATGATTCTCTTTTCTGTGACTTGTATCTTGGAAACAGAACTCTACATGTAGGTCCTTTAAATAATTATTATATTGTTATTAGCAGCAATATTTAAGGGGTCATGTCACCTATTTCAGGGTCACTTTTCAATAGCGAAAAATACCTGTATCCCTACTATTATAGGAATCATGATGGCTGTGGATGGCTAAGATCGAAACATTCAAGGATGATTTGGTTTGTATTTGAGAAAACAATGCTGACCTAACCATTGTTTGCCCTTTCACAGAGAGATCACGTAACATTGTGTTCTTGGTTTAAGAATGATTTCATGGTTGGAAAAAAGTACCTTGTCAAATTAACGTTTTAGTAGTTTTGACAAAAATGCAACATAATATCTGTGGCAGAGCCCCTTTAAATACTTTAAATACCAACTTTATTCATTTAATACAATGAAAAGGGAGAAATACCAGAGGTTATCCCAATACGAGGTTATCTACCTGGATGTTATTTATCTGGAGTCGATTTTTATGAGGGAGGAAAACCGGATTACCTGGAGAAAAACCCTTGGAGTCAGATGGAGATTGACTGAAACTCAGCCCACATTTGACCTCGAGGCCAAGGTTGAACCTTAGGTCACAGTGGTGATAACCACTAAGCCACCCTGACTCCCCTCTAAGTCACCCTGACTCCCCTTTCATATAGTGATTGTGATGGTGATAATGATGACGATGCTGACATGCTGGTACTTTGAATAAGTTAACAATGTATTAATTTTAGGGGCTTTATATTGCAATTTGAATTTTTTTATGATTTACATGGAAGCCCTTCGTTTGTTGTTTGCCTATATGTGATCTTTGGAGTCAGCTTTACTTGGTTGTAAGAGGTTACAACCACTACAGAAAATGCCACAAGAAAAAATGTTTTGTCCAGTTGGATTCTTAACATCTGTATGTATAAGTTACTGCAGATCTCGTGGTGACGGTTGCACATTTTCGGTTTATGCATAATGGTAATGCTTTGCTTGTTAATAACACAAATGCTCGTAAAAAGGAAGATTCGTTATTTTTCCTTCATTTCCTTTGCTCTTTCTGTCATTGTAGTAGACATCTCAACATTCGTGAAACCGTCGAATCCACGTGAGTGGAATACAGGAGCGAAATGAATGCCATTTTTAGGAGGACGGCAAGTCAAGCCAGTGTAAAATGCGACTTTGAGGTAAAATTAAGGAAAAGTTAGGCTCACTCTGAATGAAATGTGTTTGTTCAACTTAAAATAAAACATAAATTTAGACTTACTTTTCACGAAACGACTTCTCAATCTTTTTTTCTCTGTTTTGGTCTGACCTGGCTTTCAGATTCTTTCTGGAAAAAAAGATTAGTGCGTCAAGAGAATGCACTTGTTGTAGGTTCCTTGGGAGTTGTTTTGGGCTGTTTCCGTTATGATGGATTGCATTTTAAAGCTTCTCTGGTACAATAACAAGAGAGAGGCTGCCGTTTAAAGGGGTTTTCTTGAAGCATTTAGACTGTGCAGAGTCGATTGCCCTGGTGTTTTATGCTCACCTTAAAAAGAGAATAGCACGTTGATTTCTTCTTTGTCCAGGAACTTCTCAGTGAAAATTAGTCACCACTGTTATATTATATTTTAGCATTGTTATGTGATAATATCGTTAAGGGATATTTTTCGGGACGACTTCTGTTCGTGCAGAAAAAAAAGAACCTGCTGCTTGACCTTGACCTCGGTTAAGCTTCTTGACCATGTGGTCCACCTGTCATGTCTCTGAAACCATAGAGACGAACACAAGTAATTGATGGACATACACCCACACCCATATTAGGAATAGATCAATTTCAAATAGGGACTGTTATCTCACGTTCTAAAATTGGGCAGAAAGGCCAGGGGGGTGGACAGTCTTGTTTTTCACACTGAACGTTGCTATTCAATCTCAATTAGTAGTCAAATGTAAGTGAATTCCTATATTCCTTGCATTTAGACAATTGTTGACGTCATTTGCTGATTAAGATGGTTGAAATTTTACGGGCCTGTTGAAGATGCGTCTGGCGTAATGTTCTGTTCTTCCATATGTCCTCGGAAACTACAGAAACAAAGGGCAGGGATAGTACGACCGTATGCTTACAATGAACGTTCGAGAGTCGTCAAATAGACATTTAATCCCACATTCTTACCAAAACATGACGGCCAGCTGTGCAATTTTACGTATACTCTAGAATTTCATTATTTCCCTCATTACTAGTTGGTGTTAATTTAACCTATCGGAGTGCAATTTGGTCTGTAATCAGCGCGAGTTCGACTGGTAATCACAAGTATGACTTCAGATCCAAATTGCATTGCGCGAAGTCAAATACCACCTTAGTACACCTGTTTTAAAACCGTATTGTGTTTTCTTTCTTTAATAATCCACTTCAGTAGATCCGTTTTCTTAAACGAGGAACTGGAAACGCTCTTACGATGGGCTAAGAAAATGATGCAAGTAAGATCAAAGATATCGAGCGATTAGTGAATAAATTGCACTGCTTAGTGCCAGTAAGTTTGCAAGGAACATCATGTATTTCAATACGGATGTAATAAATGACAAAACATCATCTGTAAATACCCAAGCTAATTCAGATACATGCTTGCAAGTTTTAGACAAATTTACTCGAGCGATGTATCTGGAGGTCCGGCAGTTTTCACCGTTTGTGCCAGCAGCTTATTGTTGCGCGTGTTTCATTGCCCATGTTGTTAGAAAGTTTACAAGTATGAATGAAACAACGTGCTTACACGGTATTAAAAGAAGCACTGTTGAAATTGTCTTATTGTTGTGACAACATGTATTTTTCTTGAGAAGTACAATGTAAAACAAGACGTTAAAGCAGTGCACTCTATCCACCCACCCCACTGCCCCCTCCCCCCCCCCCCCACGGGGCTTAAACCATTCTTTGAGCACTTAAAAGAAATCATGAAAGCAACAACCAAAACAAAAATAGTAAAACAAGAAAAATCCAATGGAGTTAACGAATGCATCTAAATCGCCATTTTATTTTCCCAACTTCGGAAAATAGGTCTCTTCTTGTTTTTACGAAGGGCTTGCTTTTTGCAATCTGGAAACGAGGTTGTTTCGTTGTTTACGTCATCGTTTTTAAAAGTCCCCTGTTCGTGCTCCGCAGGTTATTTCTATCCAAAGTTGCCTGTGCAATCGCCGGTCATCATACTTAGAAAACGTCTTCGAAGTGAAAATATACGTTCATAGAGTGTTCTTCGGTAGAACGGTTCAAGAAGAAATGTGCGGGTGAGACGATTGGTTGGTAAGTGGCACATTCACCTTTTGTACTAGGTATATTATGGGGCTTATGTAAGCTTACTTTAAGGAATCTCGCTCACCAAAAAGAAAAACTTGCGGTACTTTGCATTGCGTTGCATTGCATTGCTACATGTTGCTTGTTTAGTATAGCGTATTTTCAGTCTTACGAGTGCCGAAATGAATCAAAGAGATCGGAAATTTGTGATGGGTTCGAAATTTTAGCGACCCTCGCTCTCTTCCTTGGTTGGTCTGGTGCAACAGGTTTTGTTTACTCAGTCATAATTAGTCGACAGTTTTCTTGAAACCAGCGGCAGAGCAGGAGGATCTATGGATCAATTTTAACGGTTGCAGGTTATAAATATTGTCATTTCTACATGTACATAATTTATTACAGTGAATTCGAGTTATAAGGAGGTCGAGTTAATAGGAGTTGAGAAGAAAAAACAGGAAATGAGGGAAAATGGTATTTACTGTCTTTGTATTCACTCACTTCAGTTGTAGGGAATTTGAGCATAATTGTGGCATTAGTATTTGAACAGGGCCCAAGGCATAAAAGAATAACCGTGGTTTTGCCCCGTTGAAGTTTGCCCCACAGTTTACCAAAGAAGATCGAGTTCGCCCCATGTTCGTGCATTATATCTTTTAGTTATCAAAAGGTCTTGATAGATCGTCGCTTTTGCTGAGTCACCGTGACCATCCGTGGGTATCTCAATGCGAGCAAAACCTGGGGAGACACGCTCCCCAGGTTTCACTCACTTTGAGAAACCAAGATGGCAGCCTATTCGTAAAAGAAATTGATTTTATCAAACAAGTTGATAAAGGTCTAAGATTGGAAAGCTAAGGAATGGGAATATCAGGTGGTCGATAATATAATTATTGGTCATAGCTTTTATTTGATATGGTGGCTCCTAAAGGAGCCGTTTTGTTTTAGCACCTGTAGAGTGTAATATCGAGGGCTAGGCTCAACCTACAGGATTTTGTTAAACCCCTTTACTCGACTGGGCCATAGAGATGGACAAAATTTAAAACCTGTGGTGCTTCCTAGTTGGGCAACATGTAAAATGTAAGCAATAATGTGCACCTTTTTATCTCAAGGGACAATAATTTGATCAGTTTGTAATGATGGCAGAGATGACTTTTAGTCTTCTCGAAAGCGTTAGACAAAAGCTTTTGACACGCGGCTGCCTTTAATATTTGCAGACAAATATGCGCGATTTTTTATCACGGCTCATGTTTTCTCAACTTCAAAACTTGTCTTAGATTCAGTAATCCCTATAGCTTCACTGTAGAATAATTGTGAGTGCTTATGGCAGTCTATCAGAGATGAATGCTCATGTAGGACCAAACCATGACTGTCTTATATCTCTAGTTAAGAGTCATTATTGTGCATGCTTATGAGTGTATCAGGGATGAATGTACATGTATGGTCAGACCTTGTCCCCAAAACAGTGGTCCTTATTACGCTTGTGTAGAATCTTATGAGTGCTTAATTAATAAGTGTATCAGGGATGAATATATGGCCGAACATTGTCTGCATAATAGTGGTCCTTGTAACGCTAGTGTAGAATCATTTGAGTGAATATAAATGTAACAGAGGTGATTGTAGGATGAATGTACATGTAGTACCAAACCTACAATCTCGGACAAAACTGTTGAGACAGTGACACAAATTCACCTCCATTTTTACACGCCCGTATTTACTCTCCTCTTCCCACTCCCCTCCCCCATCAGTCAATGTCGCTGAGTATTGTCCTATGTTCTACAGTATACAGTACCGCTCGAAACTATTAGTGCATTTGCATGCGGTAATACCTTGTCTTTGCCGATAGTGTTTACCGTGAAATCATCAAGTTTGGACAAAAACCGCAACCGAGGCAAGACGAAAGCAACTGAATGCCGAGGGTGACTTAATTGCGGTAATTATGTGCCGCAAGAAAACAATGGTACTTTGCAAAGCATTGTTTAATATTATCACGCCTAGCTCCCCAAGGTAAAGAATGAATATCCAAACTGTTTTTCGCAGCACCGACGCAACACAACGCACTGTCATGAAAACCTGTTTAATATGTTCATCTCATTTCGCCGTGACAGCTGAGAACAGAGAATGTTGATAACCTTTCATGATGCCTAATTCTTGCATCTTTATGTTTAATAATTTGTAAGTTTTTAAAAAACTGTGTGGATAAGGCATAACTTAAGTCGCCGCTAGTGCAGTGCAGTCTGACAGGAGATATATTTAGAATCAAAAGCGCTTCAAAGTTTGTGTCCGGTCCAAATAGAAATGTTTACGGGATAGTTGTTGAAAAGCTCCATCTTTGAACTAAACCTTAATACAACATGTAATGACTCAAAGATTACACCAGCGCAGAACCATAACTGTATACTTGAAGTTTCTTAAGCAATTCCTAACCACTCCTTGTCGCGGGTTAATTACGATCATTTGTGATTCAAAAAATTAAGTGGCAGGTAATTCAGCAGTTGAGCTTGAAATTCGGAAATATTCATTCCTCTGAATTGTTAAGATTAACTTAAATTAATGCTTCAACGACCACACGATAGACCAGTTCAATGAAGCCTCTGCCAATTTGGTCAGTTAAAACGTAAATACAAACTAAGCTGCCTAATTCGTCTGTCACGAAAGAGAGAGCGATAGCTCATGAAACACATTGTTCGATTCAAACTGCTTAACACAGTTGTAACAAATGGAGATCCACATTGCCGGAACGGCTGACAATTACTTGTAAAGTTTATCATTTTCTTCCATCTTTCGGTCAATCAGATCAAATTGACTTTCGCGAATCTTGCAAAGCCGGTTGCTCGACAAGCGGCAACACCGTTAAGACGAGTTTTCCCAAACAAGTGTAAATTTCTTGATAGAATTTCTGCTGATCTTTATAACATCTGTATTCAACAGATCTCGAACAACTTTTAGAAATCTTGTCGTTTGCTGGAAAAAGATAAATGATCAACGCTTTTATTAAAGCAACTTTATGATAATCGGTAAATACGCATACTAATATTATTATTATTAATATATTATCGCTGCGATTGAACCGCAAGAATATGCAGATTTCTTTGATAGCATCTGCTCCAAATAAAAGCAAACTGCGTCCTCTAGGTGAAACCTCTGCTTTTGGTTACCGTGGACGAGGTTTTACCTTGGTCAAACTGGAGATTGAACCTGCGGCTTCACCTACCGCAGCAAATGCACAAATAGTTTCGAGCGGTACTGTATTTCCGACCAAGTTAAGCCAACATTGAGTTTGGGGGGAGAGGAAAGGGAGGCATTTAAGCGGAACGTTTGGATAACTTGTTGGAGTACCAAAAATGTCACTTTGTCTCAACAGGTTTTGTCTGAGATTGTAGTCTTCATTATTGTGGCCCTTATACATGTACATGTATATAAGGCTAGTGTAGGATCATAGGAGTGCTTAAGAAATTATCATTGCTGAATGTACGACCAAACCTTGTGCCCAATCATAATATTATGAGTGCTTAAAGTGCAACGCGCCTTGCGGTGGCCACCTAACAAAGTTTATTCACAAAATTAATTGTCTGCCAATCAGCATTTGTGAATTTGATTGACAGTCACGCCTCCTTGTAAAGTTTGTACAGTTGTAAGTTTAACACCGTTGCATGGGTTGTGGAGTTGACATATTTACACGTAATTGTCAAATGTGAAAGTTTGTTGGGTTGCCACGGTAAGGTGTGTTGCACTGTTAAATTACAACAGAGGTTAATAGGTGTTTTAGAGATGATTGTAGGGCCAAACCTTGCCTTTAATGCTGTGGTCCTTTTAACGCTAATTTTGAATATTATATGAGTACAGTACCGTGCAAATGTAAGTTGACAGTCTCGATGCGAAACTCTCTCCGCGATCCTCAATGTTTTGGAGTTTCGAGGATCAAGTTTCCAGACCCTCGAAATTTTTTTCGAGGATCTTGATCAGAAATCTCTAGGTAAGGTGAGGTGAGACTTCTCGAAAGCGAAACAATAGCGTTAGACAAAAGCTTTTGACACGACACCGCCTTTAATATTTGCAGACACTTGGTACCAAATTACATGTCTTTTTCACGACCGCTTCCACTGTATGCGCAATGTTTTATCACCGCTCATGTTTTCTCGACTTCAGTGTTCATAACTGCCTAAATTTCTTGGAAACACATTCATAACGAGTCAAGCCTCCATGCACATTGCGAACGATACACATTGCGGTAAACAGAAAGCGGCGGCAAAAGTCTTCAACCGAACATACAAAATGCAAACAAACTTGAACGTAAAAATATTTACAGGATACTATGCGATACGAAAATTTGAATTTTTTTCCAACTGCTTCTTGTGCTGACGTCAACTAAGTTCAGATGCTTTTGAGTATTCTGAAGTAGCGAACATACCGGTAACAAAGACTCCTTGCTGCCAGCAATTTACTCCAGACAAGATACATTTAATTTGCGCAAAACTGACAACGGCGTCAACTTAAGCGAACGTAAAAATGCAAGGATTGAATGTGCTTCAAACGTGAAGCAATAAATACTTGACTTAAAAACCACATGACTCTGAAATTGTTGTTTCACTCCGAAATTTTTGAAGTCGGGCGGACACTTAATGAGAAACCGCCATGTCAATTAAAGGGTACATGAATGAGAATGCGCATAATTAAATGCTTAAAAAACTAAAGCGTTCAAAAATAGCGCATACCAAAAGGACAACGGGAAGACCTCTTGAGGAAAACTTCCACGTTTTACACAATTTACATGGTTCGATTTATTGGCAAGATCTAAACCGGCCTTTACCCTGCTGCTTTGCGATGTGTAAACATTTGGGCTCGTACTGAAAATCGCACCAAACTCGTAGAGTGACGGGGATTAATTTCAATGTTTTATTAAACCCTACAAACAAAGCATCGCTCTGTACCCCAACTATAGGCTCATATCTTAAACTACAACAGAGTATCATGCAAACCAAAACTATCATTCAGCAAAAACAAAACAAAGGTTGTGACGTCATACGAACACCGACACAAAACACAGCGACACAGCGAATATCACGCCTTTCCGGGCACAACTTTTTGCATAAAATGAACTAATGGAAAAATTCATTCCATGTA
>NW_027179763.1:75000-85000 GCF_036669935.1 Montipora foliosa
AGTCAATTTGAACAATGAAAACAACAACAGAGGAATGCTTCAGTTCACACCCCTCCTTTGTTGGTTTGCGTGTAAAGTTAACACAAAATCTGGGCTGTTATCATCATCTCTTGAGATTGAGTGGCAACAGTGTTGATCAGCTTGTGGGCCAAGAAATTTGACCACATTTTCTAGTTGCCTGAGAGTTTGTGTAAAACTAGACTTTTTTGTCTTGTTTCATGGTTTTTAAATTTCACGGAGTTTGCAAAAGTGTGACCTACTGGTATATCGTTTTTAATATGCCCCTTGCTTAAAATTGAAGGGCTTCCCGTAAAGGGGCAAATATTGCTTCCTGGTGAGGAGTTTGATTATTTTATCTGCAGGATGTTGCTATTTCTTTACATACCACTTTTTTGACATGAAAATTACCTGTGCGCGTTTTTGCGATTTTTGGCCCAGTTTTCTTGAGAATGAAGCAAAAAAGTTTACAGAACAACATTCCTCATGTCAAAACAAGTCCGTTTGCAAAAATTAAACGTCCAAAAAAGCCTTTAATGCCCCTCTTGAGGAAGCTCTTCAATTCAACTTGATATTGAGGTTTATGATACAAACAATAGAAATGGATAACATGGTAATTTACTGTAATATCCCTTGTCTTCTTCGTCTCGTTGTTAAGCTGAAAAGTAATCTGACTGTACAATTATAGAAAGAAGTCTACTTTTTCACGAAATACTAATAGATTTTGGAATGATTTCGGAATCATTGTACAATCCCTCTATGAAGCAACCACCCTTAAGGAAATTTTAAGGAGACTTCAACTGGCAACTGTTGCGCATAACATAGACCTCATGCAAAAATGGCAGCCTTTAAATTATTCTTTTGTTCATATTCAAAATAGCCCAACTAACCTCGTTCGGGATAACAAATTCTTTAAAATTTTTGTCTCAAAAACGAGGTTAGTTGGGCTATCTTAAATATGAACAAAAGAATAATTTAAAGGCTTCATTCAAGACTGCATAGTTTCGCTGATTTTCCCATGACAGGGTCTTGACTTGGCAGACATGACATAAATCAGTTACGTTGAGATTTTGATTCATGTCATTCAGATTGGACATGGGTAAAATGTAACCGAACAAAATCTATCAGATTTGGGTGGTTGCTTTACAGTGGCAAGAACTATAGTAAGAACCACCATCGGGGCCTCCAGGTAGATGCAATAGAGGTGGCTGATTAATTGGAACACCCATTGTCATCGTAAAAAAATACAGTTCCGTGGTCTCTTTCTTTGCTGGCAAATCCAGCAGTGGTTCAAAAAAGTTGAATGAAGGATTTGATTTCTCCAGCCTCGTTACTAGCGCTGGGTCTGTCGTTGATGTGCAGGTAAAGCATAATTAGTTTGTGGTCACCGACTTTTCTGGTGAATAGCAACTCTGGAGAAGAATCCGTGTTGGCTGGCCTGATAGTGGTTCTGCTGCATTTTAGCTGTTTAAGGTGTAAACCCCTATTAAAGGCGGCCTCATATAACTTACTGAAGGTGGGCGCCTTGGCATATGGCATATATGTTGCTGGTCTTAAAAAACTCTGGGTTTGCGCGGTGTATGATTTTACTGCTGGAGCAGATCTTAGCAAGGGCGGTGGGAGTCCAAAAAGAAAATTAGGGTAATTACCATTTGTCAGAGACAACAATACTTGATGTAAAAAAAACCCTTTGTGTTATCCGAGCTTTTTATTGTTGTATAATGATCTCTGAAGTAAATTATCCCTTTTTTTTTTCAAATTCCACAATTGCTCTTTGTTTTTCTTAAAGCGCGTATAAAAAGGAAGTTAAGAAACTTTGCATTAAACACCAAATAGAGTTTCTATAATTTGCAGTATAACAGCAAAGAAACTGAATCAAAAGAAGCCTACTCACAATTGAAAAGTGGTACCACCCCTTGCTAAGTTCTGCTTTATTCGGTGGGTCATGGACGGCGCCAAAATACTGTGGAATTAGGATGCGCCATCTGTGGAAGCAGTTACATTCTTTCTAATTCACTATGTGATCATTTTCTGGGACTCCAAACACATTGCAAAAGTGGTCGAGGGGCCTGTTTCTCAACAAATAAGTCGTTTCCATGGTAAATCAACAATTGGTCATTTTAGACAAGCGGTAGAGAATACCGAGTGGGAAAAAACGACTTTGACGTCGCTGTATACAGTTCTATGTGATGAAGATAAAGTGCGGAAATTAAAACTATTAATTTTTTACCTTGGTTCCATTGTATTATTTTACTAAGTTTGATAATTTAAACATACCAAGTTTCTTACTTGGTTATAAGAGAAAGGGGAATTTAACTGGGGTTAAAATGAGTTTCTTAGATCAGTGTAAAATTTCTTTTGTTTTATTCCCCAAAGCCTTGAAACTAGGTTAAAATTTGATTAAAAAGTGGTCATTTTAGTGTGATTAAAAGATAGCTGGTGGAGCGATCCAGTTTTCTCATTCAGTCCGTAGTGACCCGCAGCAGTCTCAAGCAAAGCATGACGATAGCTGCCATGGAGTAATAACTGTTCCCATAGACGACTGTTGCTCTATAACCAAAGACACGGATGGAAATAATTGCATTTAGTATAAATACACCGGTGATTTCACAAAATTGCGCGCTCTCATTGGCTCGCTATCTCGGATTATGAGACGATAATCACCTCGACGGACAAAATGGCTGCCAGTAGTCGTTTTGCCACTGTAAGTGAAAATGATTTCGCGTTGAAATGTTTTTTTTTTTCCTCTCTTTTTTGAAATAATCGCCAGTGTATTTATACTAAAACAATTATCCGCCTCAGGCTGAGTGATTATCGGTGAATATTCACCTCGACTTCGTCTCGGTGGATATTCACCGATAATAACTTTGCCTTCGGCGAATAATTGTTAAACAAAGTAGCATATTTAGATGGGCAAGTGTTTTTTACATTCAGGGAATATCCTTTGTTTACACACCAACGTTGTGAGGACCGCAAAATTGTGTGTATAATCAAAAATTTAAAGTAGAGTGTAAAAAGGATCTGAAAGGGACTTTTATTAGAGGGTATATCGACTGTTATCCTCAGCTTGCGATACTCTTCCCAAAGTATCCAGGTAGTAATGGAAATGTCAAGTAAAACTTGAAACCCATGTTGGGTGGTTTGCGAGGACCGCCATTTTACACACGGTTTCGGTGGTTTACGAGGACCAGCTCTTAAACTAGCCGGGGAGACATTGCTGATCATTTTAGACCGTTTAGAGCCTTAAGGCTTACGAGGACCAGGTATCGGTCCTCACAACTACGGTGGTCCTCGCAACGTTGGTGTGTAACACTAGTTCGGTCCTTGTAACTTCGGTTGGGTGGACACACACACACACACATACACACACACATACATACACACATACATACATAATTAAATGCTCCCCATAGGGGCCTTCCTGGGCCAATGAAACACAACAAAACAACAGAACAGAACAACAACAACTGTTAAGAATCCCAACTGGCTGGAGGCAAACCAGTTGGCTATTGACAAGTGCGGCTGGGAAGTTGAACCAGGGACTAACAGGATCAAATTCAACGAGTGGTCAGAGCGGTTCTTGAACCCGGGATCTCCGGATCTCAAGGCAAGCGCCCTAACCACTGGGCCATACTGCCTCTCACATAGACTTACTTAGCCTTAGGTCTTAGCACTTTTTTAACGGAAGAATTTGTTTATACCACTGTACAAGGATAGGAGTTCAATACTTCCCCTCCACTAAACTGATACTAAAAGAACACCATAAAGAAACTGGGAGCAATAACATGTACTGATATGCCAAGCCAGGCATTACAAAGCTACACAAAGATCAGAGGACCAATCAACCACCTTCTAAGCAATGCAAAGATTTCACTTAAGGCTGCGAAAAACAATATTACAACACTGACTTGGATAGAGTTTAGGTAATCGTGATTCCCAGTCAAAAACAGAGATCTTATTGCCGCAATGCCCAGACCCTGAAGCTAGCTGAGCAATAGCGAATATAACCAAATGGTTTGCGAAAATTGACTTATGTCATTCCAACCATTATTAACTTACCATGCCACGTGCAATCTGCCAGGCAAGTTTTATAAGTTCAAGTGGTGCAAATGACTCGCAATCCTCATCACATTCATCGCCCATTTCTTTGGTGGGAACATCTTCCTGGTTTGACGTGGATGACGAGACTACCACCAAAGGTATCGCATTGTTGCCATCAGCGATGTCAGTTCCTTCATTTCCTGCTGGATATGTTGAAGAGCCGTTGAGCAAAGGAGTCCCACTTTCATCATTGATATCACCGATGAGTTCTCCTTCATCGTCTCCTGCAGAAGCAGGAGGGGTGCTGGACAATGGTATTGTGCTTTTACTGTTGCCAGAAGCAATGGTTTCAGCATATTCTTGTCCACTTATTGTAGGGAGGCTTAAAAAGGGTATTGTGCATTCATCGTTACCAGAAGGGAGGGCTTTTTTCTGTCCTTCCCCAGATGTGGTAGGGCAGTTAATGGTAATCAAGGGTATCACACATTCGTTGCTGCTAGAGGTGATTGTTTTTTTGTAATCTTCCGCCGATGTAGAGGGGAAGCACATCAAGGGTGATGCAGAATCAATGTTGCCAGAAGCGATGGTTTCATCATGTTCTGAGGCACATGCAGAAATGCAGCTGTTTTCATACAGCACATCTGTTTTAATCCCATCTGCTTCACCACCCTAAGTGAGAAATTTATTCTGTTAAATTAACACAAGATTCATTGCAGTTGAGTTAACAAACATTGATTTAAGCCTCAGCCTTCAAGTTAATAATCCTTTTATGGGCTACCTTTTTTTTTAAGGGTTAGGGTTAGGGTTATTGAAGGAAGGTATTGAAGGGAGGCGATGAATGTTAGGGTTATTGAAGGAAGGCTTAAAAAGAGTATTGTGCATTCATCGTTGCCAGAAGGGAGGGTTTGTCCTTCCCCAGATGTTGTAGGGCAGCTAATGGCAATCAAGGGTATCACACATTCATTGCTGCCAGAGGTGATTGTTTCTTTGTGATCTTCTGCCGATGTAGAGGGGAAGCACATCAAGGGTGATGCAGAATCAATGTTGCCAGAAGCGATGATTTCCTCATGTTCTGAGGCACATGCAGAAATGCAGCTGTTTTCATACAACACATCTGTTTTAATCCCATCTGCTTCACCACTCTAAGTGAGAAATTTATTCTGTTAAATTAACAAAAGATTCATTGCAGTTGAGTTAACAAACATTGATTTAAGCCTCAGCCTTCAAGTTAATAATCCTTTTTTGGGCTACCTTTTTTTTTTTAAATGTTTTTTGTTTTTTTTTTTTTTTTACAGTGAAATCAATGTATGTTAACACTCTACACTGCCTTCTATAACTCTAAATGTCCATTCCTCTTCTAGTATGAGAAACAACAGATTACATGGTCACTTCAAAATTATCAATGGCAGCACAAAGCCACTATTACTCGTTGAAACTTTTAGCTGAAACTTAGGTGCAACGGCGCTGCAAAAAAGTTTCAGCAGGCGTTGCACGGTGTAACACAACAGGTCGAAGCTCGTTCGGTTGTGGCCGTTACGTTTGTGCTCTGAGCATCAAAGGGACCTGGTAACAATATTGTTTCCAGTAATTTGCAACACCCAGCATTCTTCAAGAAGGCAAATACAGGGATAGAGAAGACACGCAGAAACGTACTTAAACAACGCTTTCATTTCATTTTCAGTATCGATAAATTCTAGTGATAATTTCTTGTCGACTAACAGAAATTCATTTTTTTTGTTAATACATCGAATGACTTATAGACTTTTTAGAGAATAATTTGCGATCTTCTCAGTTGCTTCGATCGACGGCAAAAATGCAGCCTCGATTCAGCCGGCGATCACCCTTTTTCTCGGGCGGCGATTTTCACCAGCAGCCGGCACTTAGCTGCATCCCTGAATATCACAATTATATGGCCTGTTGGTACATGTATCTATAAGCTTTAGCTGCAGACACATAATTTCTACAACGCTATCCTATACTGTTTGCTGTGGCTTTTAGGCAGTTGATATTGCTCCAGTTTTTAAAAAAATGGCACAAAGGAATGAGAATAAAGATCTATCAGGTCTGCATCCTGGATTTAACATCATATCAAAATTAAGAAGCATATACCTGGTCTAGTGTAGCTGTGTTGCATTCTTTTGTTTCTGCGTACTGTTTTTTGCTTTCAGTAATAAGGGCAGCTCCCAAGGTAGAACCTTTAATCTGTGTATACAAGTAAGCAATAAGTGTTATCATTAATAACGGTTTGTGGTCCTCATTGACCCACAAAGTCACAACCATATAATTTGTTTTGGCTAACACCCAGGCCTCCATTGTTCAAAAGGTGGATAGCGCCATCCACCCTTGGAACAACTGGGGCCAGATGATTTTAGTTTAAGATGCCAGCGAAGCTCGCCTTAGGACCAAACATTCCTTTGAATTTTCCTATCCAAATGTTGTAATATTCTTTGTTTTCCCCTTAATACTTAATGCATCTATAGGAATTGGCTTACTAATGATGTTTGGCTAACATAATTACCTGACTTCTTTTTGCTCTCAACCAGTGAAGCAAGTCTCCATGGGGAACATACTCTATAATCAGACGAAGAGCCGTCCTCTGTGGAGTGGCCTCTGTCCAACAGCCCACAAAACGCAACACGTTTGGACTCTTCCCCAGTACCTTCATGAGCTCAATCTCGTTCCGAAATTCTAATTTCTGCCCTTCATTGGCGTTTTCTTGAGAAAAAAAGTTATGAAATAATGTTGAACAAATCAGTTTCAAAGTAGGTTGCTTAGTGTTTCATGTGCAGTGTGGTGAACGGTTATCTATTTTATTGTAATCTGACTGCAGTCTATGCGGTAAAGCACAACCCAGTATTTCCGTTTTTCTCTCGCTACGGGCAATGTAATTGGCTGTGGCATGGGGATGTGGCATCTCTCGATGGCATCTCTCGAGATAGTATAACTCTTTGAGGGAATTTCCGGTCATAAAGGCAAGACAATCCCTCGTTTTTGCTTGAGAAAACAGCTTGCATTTTTAACCCGCTAAACTTAAGACGAGCTCTTTTCACTGTACTTCCGGACTCTTCCGACCTTAACTAGTCAAACGTGTCCTACTGAAAACAAAAACCAATGGAGTATTAGTTTTTAGAACTATGGGTAGTCGGAGCTTAGGAGAGTGAGTTCGATATGTTTGTAGGCGTACAGGTAGCAGTTGAGGGGGAAGGATGGATGGTTCGTGCGATAGATGAATATTTTTTGCATATTTGAAAGTGAGGGTTGCGTACAGAGAAAAGGTTGTGAAGGCTAGTGATATCGTGTGGTTCTGTCCAAGTGCTTGTAGAGTGCGTCAGGTAAGTTAATAGAACACTTTGTTTTAGGGCCTGTTTACATGGAGAAAGGGTGACCCTCATTACAGACTTTCGCTGCAATCTGACAGTAATCCGATCCCACAACAGTTGACTCTGCTAGAAGGGTGACCCTACCTCAAGTGTTCACATGGCAAAAAGTTGGCCCCCTTAGGGTTACCCTACCAAGTAGATAGGGTGGCCAAGGCAAGGTTTAACCTTCTAAGAGTGTGCCCCTTCAAGAAGGGTCACTCTATCTCCATGTAAACAGGCCCTTACTGGTGCAATAGATGTTCTACAGGGCTCAGTCGTTCGAAGGCCAATCAGTGCTTTAAAATCCGGGTCCTCATTTTGTTCAAAAACTTTTCTTTGGACAATTTTCCTGGTTATTTTTAAGAGCATCCAATCAACTATTTAAACTGAATTTCCTTTTGAATCCATTTCCCACACCTCCCTCCACCGCGGCTGCAAAATTGCAGCCGTTCAGGGTAAGATCGTTGAGAAATTGCGTTACTTCATTTCCTTACAAATTTGGCACATCGTATGTTTATGAAATTAGACAACCACTGGCCAGTTTTTATTAGAATCGGTTGAAATAAACAAAGGATTGTTGAAATGGCATCATACTGTGATATGCCGAGAATCGCCATCGAGCGAGACAGAAATGGCCCTCAGCTAAGGGAATGAAATTCAGGGAATGTTACTTGAAATCACGGAGAGAGCTTAATTCTTAAGAGCCTAGTGAAGATAACTTGATACATTTTATGGCAATAGTAAAGGATTTTCATATCAAAGTGGGGTTAGCATCTTTTTGTTGCGTAAACGTAATTAAATATTCCATGCGGCCTCAACAATGTGCTTGTATTTACCGTCGGCCGTAAACTTGATTTCCACTCTCAAAATTACCGTAGAATAAGCTTTTAGAATGATGTTCTTGTCTTATGTGGTAATACTTGACGATTTGGGAACATTTTGTGAAAACACATTTGTGACGCGTCACACACGTATCTTGATTGCCCAAACTTGCCCGATTATGCATAACATCAACTTGACCTTTTAAGAGAACATTGAACAAAAATTGTAACATATTCGCAGCCGGAGCCATTTCTCTGAAATTTGAAATGATGATTGCTAATGAATACAGAAAGATTTTTAGAACTAACTAAAATTTTCTGAGTTAAGCTTGAGAATTAAACTGACATGTACGCTTTACGAAGATTCGGCAAACTTTAAAACTTTAAAACTTTTAAAAGATGAAAACTTTTCGAAAACAGAATATCAGACTTCAGCAAACGTTTCAAAGATGAACGCCGAGGACAAACGAATCACCACGTGCGTTAGCGCGTCTAAGTGAGGCAGAACGTACGCAAACGCCTCAAAGCAGCAAATGTGTGTCGATACAAATGCAATTGCACAGGGAACCCAACAATGCACAGAAGACCAAACACTGATTAAGAGTTGCGTTTTCCTACCTTGAACACAAAAACCAGCATGTGGAGTCTTTGATGCCAGTAGCTTCCGTGATCAGAAGCTACATGCCAAGAAGTAACTGTCACTCAGAAGCTTGCAAAGGACTGATATGCGAGTAATTAGTTTAAATCCTTGATATTTCCTTAATTATTGTTGCATGGGTTTTGTATAAATAGTTTCTCAGTAATTAATTTTATTTTTACAAACTTTATGAGTTGTCAAGTCTGATCCTTTTAATAATAATAATAATAATAATAATAATAACATTATTTATATAGCGCTTTATACAAAAGTTCTAAAGCGCTTCACAATGGAAGGAGGAACTGGAATAATAAAAACTTACATTACCTAAGAAATAAAATAACGTTTAAAAAAATATGTTTTCAAAGATGACTTAAAAGCACTAACACTGGGGCTACACCTAATATGGTAAGTCTACTGTCCTCATAGTCTTAACAGTTGGTCTGATATCGTCTTAAATTCCTAAGTAATCGAGGTATCATTAGTTTTTCTTTCAGCAATATGTTATTACCACAAGGAGCTATAATTTATGCTCAGACAGAATATTTCCGTAGTAATTCAGTATCTTATACCTGCTTATATTTTATTATTAAATCTTCGACATCGGATATTCTGTTTCTAGCTTTGTGATTGGTTCACTCAATCTCGGTTATCAGCTCATATACTGTATGACCTAATTGAAAGCTAATTGGCCTTAATTTCCAAACGTCCAAGCGTTCAGAAGGTAATGAAAATTTAATAAAACAATTATTCCATTCGCACTTGTTGGATATGAGACTGGTTATCATATTTGATGTGCGCTCGTGGAATAATTGTTAAATAAAATTTCAGATTACATCTTAACGATGAAATTATATATAAAATGGATCATATATGATCCTCGCAGTTGTGGGTTCCAATGTTCCCGTGAGGAATGAATCAATGATGAAATTATATATGAAATGGATCATATATGAACTGCGGATATGAAATCAAGTGAAGCTATGATCCTCGCAGTTATGAATGCAATTTTTGCAATTGCATAAAGAAGCCTGAAAATTTCAGTACTTCAACTACAATTCTCGGTTTTCACATGACGTCACGACCGCCATGTTGGTGCCCAAAACAAAGAAAAGGCGGCCATGTTGGGAATTTAACTCTATTAT
>NW_027179763.1:95000-100000 GCF_036669935.1 Montipora foliosa
CGATAAATACTTAAAAAGAGTACCCCGATTATTTTGTAAAGACATCAGAGTGCAATCATTTCAAACATTTTCAACAAGAATTTTCCCGCGAATTTTTTCTTCCACATTCAAAACTATTCGTCCACCGCTCCATGTATGCCAATGTGACCAGTATCATGCTAGTTTACAACATAAATCTTTGATAATTGACAACCAGATTAAGGTCAATTGACACCTGTCAAATCAAGGTATCTGCTGACCACTGTTACATGACCATATTGCGGGCTCAAGTTTAAAGCTCAATGAAATCAGCTGTTTCTTTTTAAAGTTGACCACTGACCAGGAACTGGCTTTCGAATGAATCGCAGGCTCAACCCAAGTTAACTCACCTAAACATAAACAAGGCTTCATTTTTCGCGTGCTTCCAGTGGCTCGACGCAGCTACACGGCCATACTTATGTCAACTATAGCTCTTAACAGTCAACGCTTTTCGTGTTCAGGTGGCAAACAATTTGGATCTTTTTTTCTTTTCTACATTTTTTGCTGGTTTCAATCCAGTTTTGCATATCATGATAGCTGTGGTCCGCACTGGTGACTACGCAGTTATTTAAGTCAAGCATCAGAGGGAATAAACTTAAAGCTGAATGTTTATTTTTAATTTGTTTAGAGCTGCTTTTTTCTCTGTACTGCAATTTTTGGCATATCTTTAGAAGCTCTGATAAGGTTGCATGATGCCTGGAGGACCTATGACTAGAACAGAAACTAAAGGAGAGAGAAAGATAACGACAAGAACAGAACAGAATACTGTAACGCCACAATTCCATAATAAAACATTTTGATCTTCCTTTTTAATCAACACAACACTCAGCACATGCTTATTGCACCATCGTCACGTGACTACGTTCCTAAGGGGGGTACCTCTTTGGATCGCCTACGCTACGCTACTCCCCCCTTTATGAGCACTGTCCCAGTGCTGGTTCACTGTGCAAATCACTTCCGAGTAAACTTAAAACAACTTCAAATTGACACAACTGACTGAGTCTCTAACGACTGTTCGTTAATTAACATGACAATGTCCACAGTTCTCAGGAAACACGCGACAGTTAAATGTTCAAACTTGTTTAGTTGCCTCGCCTGTTCGGCAATGTCCATCAGTCCCCAAGCATTACTGGCCAACCAGATAAACCATCCACCCAAGTTCCGTACCGACTTGGTGGCTTTCGTTGCCTGGATGTTCTCCCACGAACACTGGAAACTGCTTCAGGTACGACTTGTACAGGCAACCCCACCGTTTGATGGCTGACATCCTCTGGGTAACTGTCATCCGCAGTGGAAGTTGGCAAATCCGCGTGAGGTTCAGGTTCCTTCAATTCATCAGGCTGGTCACTGTTATCTTTCCCAATGCAATCAGCATTCTGAGATCCAGGAGTAACATCATCCTCTTCTCCCCCCGTTGATTCTGTTTCGACAAGTTCATTTCCCTCTCTCTCGTTACCGGAGCTGACTGTCCGTCTTCAACAAACACTGGAGAATCTACATCTGATGCCTCTCTTTCCTCTTCTCTCGGATTTGATAACTGCGTCTGCCCTCTTGGAATCCATCTCTCCAGTGGGGGTCCCAGGTAAGGCTTTAATCGGTCTGAATGAACAACCTTCGGCTTGGCCCTCCTGCTCTTCTGCATTCGGTACACTACATCAGACAACACTGATATTACCAAGTAAGGCCCCTCCCAAGGGCAGTCAAGTTTGGAATTTCTCCCTTTCTTTCTCCGAACTTTGTGCAGCCAAACAGAATCACCAATAACAAATGGTCTGCCAGCAAGGCGTTTGTCATAGCTCCGTTTCTGGCGCATGGCTGCCTTGCTCAAATGTCGTCTAGCCAAATCATGAGCACTGGCCAATCTCTTTTCAACAGCTTGGGCGTAGTCCGTCTTGAGTGGTGGTGCATTGGGAGGTGCCTTGGTTATGGCATCCAAAGGAACTTCCAGTTCTCTACCCAGAATTAAGAGATTAGGCGAAACCCCTGTTGACTCATGAACAGCACCTCGGTAGGCCATCATGCAAGGTGGTAGCTGAAGATCCCAGTCCTTGTGATCTTCTTTAATCTTTCCACGCAACATTTCAACGAGGGTCCTATTGAAGCGTTCCTCCTGTCCATCGGATTGAGGGTGCATTGGGGTAGTGTCTAAAAGCTTGCAAATTTCAGCTAAGACCCTTGATTCAAAGTTAGTTCCTTGGTCGCTATGGAGTTCACGGGGTACGCCAAAGGGACAAATGAACTCGCTCAACAACTTCTCAGCAACAGTACTGGCCTCCTGGTTTGGTATAGGGTAGCTCTCAGTCCATTTGGTGAAGTAATCACTAACCACCAGTACAAACTTGTTCTTTCGTGGAGTTTCTGGCAGTGGACCAAGAATGTCAATCGCAATGCGTTCCATGGGAGCTCCTACCACGTACTGTTGTAAACGAGCGCGACGTTTCCTTCCCCATGTTTTCTTTGATCCGCAAACATGGCAACTGGCGACCAATCCATGAACTGCGCGATGTAAGGCCTGGCCAATAATAACGAGACTGAAGGGCGTTTATGGTCTTTCGCACACCACGATGACTCGCAGTCGTGTCGCTATGATGAGCTTCAAAGGCAGTCTGTCGGAGAATGACGGGAAGAACAATCTGGTTGTTCGTCTGATCTCCAATGTCATTTTACCATTTGCGACAAAGTACACAGTTTCTGAAGAGCAGCCGGTCCCACTGTGACCACAAGGACTTTACAGCACTGCTCTGAGGCGACACCTCCTCCCACAATGGCTTCCTTTCATTGGCCTCCTTCCATCCAATGATGACCTTAAGATCAGGATCTGCTTCCTGCTGCTCCCTCAAGAAGTGGGAAGTCCATGTTGGTTCCAACCTGACCGTGGCACAACGCTCACCAACAGGACGTTTACATTCCGCTGGTTTCCCACTGTCCTGGTTAGGGACATGTATCGCTGTTTGGACACCGAAATGAACAAAGGACACTTGTTTCTGAGATTTCCAATCCTTACACCACCTAAAACGGTCATCGCAAGGTCGACGAGAAAGTGCATCAGCATTCTGGTATCGTTGTCCCGGTCGATACTGAATCTCAAAGTCAAACGTACTTAAGAATTTTGGGTCCTTAGCTTTAATAACAGAGCGCAAGGGGCAATGATCAGTTCGAATGCAGAATCTTGTACCTTGTAGGTAATGCCGATGTTGCTTGACAAACTCTACAATTGCCAAAGCTCACGCCGAGTCACACAATAGTTCCTTTCAGACTTGGACAATGTTCGACTTGCAAATGCAATAGGTCTTTCCATCTCGTCTTGAAGCTGTGATAACACTGCACTAATTTCATGGTCTGATGCGTCGGTATCTAGCACAAACTTACCCTCTCTGGTCGGGTAAGCCAGGACTCCAGAGGACGTAAGCGAACTTTTGAGGCTGTCGAAAGCCAGCTGACATTCCCCTGTCCAAACAAATTCTGTCTTTGCTTCTGTTAGCTTGTTCAGAGGTTGAGCTATGGTTGAGAAATCAGGGACAAACCGACGGTAATAAGAAGCAAGTCCGAGGAAGCCTTAGACCTCTGTCCTGTTTTCCGGAATGGGCCATGTGCGAACTTGTTCGACTTTTCCAGGGTCTGGGCCGATGCCCTCTTCTGTGTCCACATGTCCGAGATATAAGACTCGTTTCTGGAAGAGAAAACACTTCTTCGGCTTAAGCTTTAGTCCTGCCCGGGTAAGTCGCTCAAACACTTGTTTGAACTTCGCTGCAAAGGCTTGCGGCCAAGAAAACAGCAGCGTGTTTTTTGTTCCAACCATTAACAACAGATCCTTTCACCTTCCCTTCCTGCAAGAGATCAGTTACTTGTCGTTCAATTTCCTCATGTTTCCATGGAGAGGTGCGCCGGGGCTGTTCTCGGATTGGGGGCACACTGCCTGTTTCAGTTCTGTGCTCGGCCATATGTGTAGTGCCCAAGTCCCCGTCGGAAAAGGAAAACACATTTTGGTAATTGAACAGTAACTCGTGCAATCTGTCAGTTTCACTGACAGTCAAATGCTCAGTGCTCCTTCCCAGGAGTTCCTGTATGGGTTCTGGTAGAATTCCTTCAGCTTGTTCGTGTGATACATGCTGAGTTACTACTCTGGCTTGGCCCATAACACTCTCGTTATTCTCCTCACAAAGCTCCAGGAAAGTGACATCAATGACTGGATTAGCCAGGGCAATCAGTCTCAGCAGCTAAGTGGTAAGCTTCGTTGGAAACATTGAAAACACGTAAAGGGACCCCTCTGTTCCCTTTAACATCCACCAGAGTCCTTGCAACATGGTGGCCCTTTTGTTGCGAATGTGAAGTGAGGCAAGGCTCCAACAATTGCACGCCTAATGGTGATGCCTTTGGATTTAAGTTACTAGAACGCTTGTGAACGGTGACTGGAACAATCATCTCAGTGTTAGGTTCAATAATTGTGGACCGTCGCACGATACATCTTGAACTAAGGGGCTGGTTCTTGAAATCAGAACACTCAAACACTACTCCATTAATTGACACTTGGTTTTTTACAATGTCGATATGCGAATCAACTTGTGTCAGGACGTCCATACCCAGAATGCCCTCATCTTCAACCTCAGCCACAATCACATGCATATGAAACTCTTTAGTACCCAGGTGCACCACAACATGTCCTAGACCATGTGTTTTTGCTTGCTGACCATCAGCAAGAGCAATCGCAGAATTAGCTGAACTCAAACTGAACTTGGCACTAGCAGGTAGAGACAAAAATTGACAAAATTGAACGAGCAGCACCAGTGTCTATCAACCACATAGTACGAGTTCCACCAATAAAACCTGGCAAATAAAGGCCTTGCACTTTATTACCAACTTGTGACCTAGCTTCCATCGACACATTGAGATAAGTCATATCCTGCTTAGGTACAGTAGTGGGGCCAACATCACTCTCACTCCGGCATCCCCCTGGCCCTTGGGTGACACCCTGCTGGCGTGTC
>NW_027179763.1:110000-132500 GCF_036669935.1 Montipora foliosa
ATCACCAGCAGAAGTGTAGGCCAACACCTGCAGTTCATATTCTGTGGATCCTTGCAATCCAGTAACAGTCTTTTTGTAGACTGAAACGTTGGAAACATCGATAAGTTGAACATCTGGCCTGTTACCTGACCCTTTCTTATTAATAAACAACTTGAATCCTCGGATTATTCCATTTCTGGAGTCTTTGGGTGACAGCCGCCAAGATGCTGTGACACTTGTAGAAGTGCTTGCAGTCACCATAAATCCACTGGGAGCACTTGAGGGAACTTAAAATAAATGAGCAAAAGAAATAAATGATTCCTGTTCATTAATTCTAAGAGTTATTACTTGTGTTACAGGGATAAGAAAAATTGAAGAAAAACATACCTTTTTAAACATTGCAAATCACAAATTTTAATTCAATCGGTGTTACCAGTCCCGTGACTTACCACTGCTAACATCAAGCACTAAGTCACTGCAATATGGGCTCAATGAAATTGTCATCATCATCATCATCATCATCATTATTTTTACTTTGTCACAATCACTCAGGCAATTAAGGAAGGTGGCTACTAATTCAAAGGTATTTTTGCCCTGGTTTACGATCGTGCAGGAAACGTAGATCTTAACAAGTGTTATTGAAATCCAAAAAGAAAATTGGGGGTAACAGCGCATTTTTCAAAGATAATCGATGAATAATATTTCTAAAAAGCTTTCTTTAAAATACAAAGCAATTTGTGG
This sequence comes from Montipora foliosa, assembly GCF_036669935.1. Classification (NCBI taxonomy): domain Eukaryota; kingdom Metazoa; phylum Cnidaria; class Anthozoa; order Scleractinia; family Acroporidae; genus Montipora; species Montipora foliosa. Next base: position 110,721 of record NW_027179763.1, read on the forward strand.
CGTTCTTTCTCAGTATGATAAGCATCACCTATAGGAAACCCAAGTATCTAGAGATGCGCAGAACGTATGTGCAATAACAATAGTAGGCACTGTCTTTAAAGTGTAACTATAACGAATTTTGCATCTCTCCTATCTAAGCCATTTTAGGACATAAACATGTAGTCTGTAGGAGAAGACGAATGCTGTTTACCATTTTCAAATGTGTCCTTTTGTTCCAGAGATATTCAAGTTTTTAAAATATGCAAATTAGCCAAGTGATGACATCATAAATTCAACTGAATTTTCGTAAAATATGATGAAGGACGATATCTCTTGATTCTATGCAGTAAGATTCTAGTAGATGTGCTTCACAATATGAGCATACCAATTTTGTTACCATGGCAACATACCGGGTTCCACAATAATCAAAAACATAAAACAAACAGCAGCTACAAACAAAATGACTAGAAGTTCCAAAAAGCTTACACTGGGTTTCCTGTGGTACGTGTTACACAAATACAGAAGGCACTGAATTGGGTGGTGCTGAACTGCAGCGTTCCAGTTAATTTTTTCGAGTGGGGCGTCATTAAGACCATTTGAGGGGTCACCCACATGTCGCGCCAGCAGAGGCCCTTTAGCTCACACGTTCACTCGTTTAATTATTTTGTAATGTCCTGTCCCATTTTGGGGTCTTTTAGTTTTTTAAGCTTTGGTAATAAATTCAGTTTAAGATAACAAAACCTGCTCTTGAGTAAAATTCCCTGGTTTCTTCTTTAAATAAATAGTCTGCAAAAAACTAGCTGCAAATTGCTCTAACGGATGTTTTCCAGCTTGTCTTGCAGTTGCACTAAGCAAACGTTTATTGCACACACTCAGAAAGGACTGCAGGTGTTGTTTCCGCTTCATAATTCCTCTTCTGGTTAGTCTAATCTTATGCCAGGACAAAACATTGTTTGGCTTTGCGTTTGCACCAGAAAAAGACAAGCCAAAAGACAGATAAAGAAAAAAAATAATAACATAGTTTTTATAAATAATTCTGAATCGAATTTTCGTGGAAAGATTAATGACAATCGATCTTAAAAACACGAAAACTTCTACAGTCTCTAACTTTTATGAATAAAAGGAAAGGTCACAATGTTTTGCCAAACGGAAGAAATCGATCATGTGCTAGGCAACCATAAAGGACACGTGATCACCTTGTGTCAACTGAATGAACCACGGAAAGAATGTTAATCGTTTGTCGTTTGCAGAGTAAAACAACGTACTTTTTAGCCGAGAAACTTCCATCGTTGGTTTTTTAATTTTGTTGTAACATTTAACAGAATATTTAGATTTCATCCGTCGGGTCGAGAAGCCTTCTTTGTCGGGTTCCTGAGAAAAGTATCTACTTTGACTTCTGGGTGAACTATTTAGGCCATCCCCTTTTTTTTCTCCGTTTCGCGTCGTCTGACCAACCCAAATTTTGGCATTTCCAAAACAAAAAAAAAAAAAAACCAAAAAAAAAAGCTAACGACGTTTTTCAGCGATTTTATGTAGCATAAGAGTTTCGGTGGTTCATCCTTTTCCCCACGCTGTCTTAATTTTGCAGCAACCTTCACCAACGTTTCCGCAATATTGATTTTGGGTTCATGTCTTGTTGTTTTCCTGGCTCCACAGCTATTATGCTGGGGTACCAGGGCTCCGATTCCGAGAATGCTTATGATTTTTTTTTTTAGGCTCTTTTTTTTTTTTTCAATCCAATCGACCGACCCGATATCAGAAAACGCATTCGACGGTAAAAGAGAAAAAAAAAGGGCATGGCCTTACACAATCGAGAGGTTGAGTGGCCATGTAATTGAAAATCTAAGTATCTATGAGGTACAAAAACAGACTTGTAAAATAATTATCGCAAATCACAATGCTGACAAGCACAAAAGCAGAAGAAATGGTTAAGTAAATAAGAAGTTTGTTATTATCTGAATGTTTTTGGGTTAGAGTAAAGGGATATATTGTCACGCAAATGATGTAATTTCATGACACTCAAAATTCGCAAAAAGCGTGAGTTTCGTGTAAACAATCTCTGCACTAGCAAGTCGTAGCAATAAATTGGATTAACCAGGAAGTTAAAGGAATATTGTTGGCTTCCCAAATAAATTTATCTTACACTACAATGGCAAAATCATTTGTCAGAGAAATAAAATTCCAGTCTCCTCGCTTATCACATTTCAAGGCACGTATGCAAAGTTGTTATCTCATTTTCACCACGATTCCTGCGAAATTTTTTTTCCTTCAAATACATTGTATAAGCAAAAATATTATTTCTCGTCAAGCGTTGCATCTTTTATGTTCAAATAACCGCTAAAAATAAAGATTTTTTAACGATATATCCGTAATATTTCTCTTAATTTCATATTATCTATCAAAATTTGCACAACACTCAAATCACAAAAAAAAGCAACACACGCAACAAATTTAGTCGCATTTACCTCTTCGTCGAATTCTAATGCTTAACACAAGAACTTTTAGTTATTGTGAAAATCTTTCTATATTCGTTAGCAATCATCCTTTCAAATCGGCCGGTCCGCGAATATTTTACGAGCTTTTTTCAATGGGATGTCAACAGGCCAAGTGGATGTTATCCATAAAAGGGGAGGATTTTTTTAAAAAATGTTCCCGAATCGTCAAGTATCACCACAGAAGACAAGAACATCATTTTAAAAGCTTATTCTACGCGAAAAGTAGGTTCTGGAGGTAATTTTGAGAGTGGAAATAAAGTTTACACCGCATGGTATATTTATATTTAATTAAGTTAAAGGCCCACCTTCAACCGACAGGCTTTGCGTGCCGTAGAACAATTTCCATGCATGAAAATCCAGCCAAAGCTGAAATTTATCCAATCAGATCGCTGTGATAAGCAATGCGAATTTCCATAACAAAAACAAACGGTCGAAAAGCCTGTGGGTTGAAGGTGGGTCTTTAACACAACAGAAAGACGCTTACCTTATTTTGACACGAAAATGCTTTACTATTGCCATGAAAACTATCCAGTTAAGCTCGCATATTACACAACATGATGAATTCATAAAGGCCATCTTTTACAGCGAAATATTTTTTGAAACAAACAACATATTTGCTATAAGAGGCAGACAACCCTTCCTTTTTTATTACGTGCGTGAAGACAAGAAACTCAATCGTATCAAATTACACTCCGTGTAAAAAAACGCAACTAAATAAATTTCCCACCAGTGTTCAGCATCAAACCCTTTACTGAAGAAAAACCCTTTACTTGAATTATCAAGCAAAAATGGGCAACAAGCTTTCTTTCAAATAATTTTTGACTAACAAGAATAAGTGAGATTTCCAATTGTTACCAGAAGACTGTGCAAAATTGAGTACAAACAAGTAAGCCAGACCACACAGCCACAGATCCAAGTCTCTGTCTTTGTTAAACCCATAAGTTACTAGTGAATTTTCCATTTGATTTCAGTTTTGTAGAAAACACCACACTTGTACAATATTAGAACTACAGCTCACTTTGATTACGGCTGGACGGGCGACAGATTGTTGTCGAAGTCCATTACTTGTCCCTTTTAAGATTCCAGATTTTTTTTTTAAAGCGCCTGTCTTGTTCAGTATCCAATTGACTTTCCATTATTGAGCTCCATAAGGGTATATTTTGTTTAAAGATCCATTAAAACGCCATTCGCGTTACATGATTTTTGACGCCATTGCCCGTTAAGTTAATCATTTCATTGTGTCCACTAGAGAAATTTACGCATTTCCCACTACCCTCTCAATCCTAAGAAAGTACGCGCAGAACAAATATACCACTTAGCAGGGGAGTGACAGGCACGACTTTTACCAACACGGGAAAAAAAAAACAAAGCAAATGAAATGCAGATTCCGATTGGGTTTGCCGGCAACCCAGTAATAAGCCGCATTTTATAATTACAAACATTACAAACATAATGATAAAGCGCATTTTAAAATAATAATAAATATGTTTGTAGCCGCTGTTTGTTTTATGTTTTTGAGTACGTTGAAATGACCAAAGAGCAAGAATATTTATGGGTTTCAGACCTCCCTGACCATTGGCGGTCTATTTTGATATCTGCCAATGGTGCCTCATCTGCATGATCCTGCAAGGATATAAAAATGTTAGGTTTAATCGGGTTGAAGGGGACTGGAAAAGAGTGAGTTGCCATAGGAACCAGTTTCTTTGTAGTTGTAAGTGTGTTGCGTGCAGAACTAATAGCCCACCAAGTTCTCTACTGTAAATTGAGAGAGATAGCTCCATTTTGTATCCTTGATATTATATTGGGTTCAGTAAATGACGTCATCAGTCTGGTCCTTTGCATATTTTACACATTTTTAAACTTATATAGTTCGGGAACCAATACAGATATTTCCAAACAGTAAAAAACGTTTTTAATCTTAATTTCTTTTCTGGTATTCTGTGACAAACCTAAAGATACAAAGGGTAAAAACTTGATCATAGTAGCACTTTCAGGTCATATCACGTGTTGTCATTGCTTGTTTGAAATAGTCCACACACTGTCCTAAAACGTATGATTGACCTAAGGATAATTTAAGCAAAATTGCATCTTCTTGAAAGACATAGTAATGCAATTCCCATTACTAAAATGTAATACTGGTATATTATTGCAAAATGGAAAATACCACAGAAATACTTAACTCAGAGTATTCAGGTCTGTTTTCATGTTTCATTTCTATAATATTATTGTCCAGTATCTCACTGCTACACATAGGAGGACCTCAGTACGTGTGCAATAGATTTTTAGTTTGTAACCACATGCTTTCTCTCAATGGTACAGAGATTTTAAGACAGCCCCACTGTAACATAATCCTTGATGCTTTATACCAAAAACAATGACTTACCAGGTCGATTTGTTTTTGCAAACTGAGCAAAACTCTGTGGTCCATCACCAGCTGAAGTGTAGGCCAAGACCCGCAAGTCATATCCTGTGGATCCTTGCAATCCAGTAACAGTCTTTTTGTAAACTGAAGTGTTGGAAACATTGATAAATTGAACATCTGGTTTGTCACATTTGCTATTAATAAACAACTTAAATCCTCGGATTATTCCATTTCTGGAGTCTTTGGGTGGCAGCTGCCAAGATGCTGTGACACTTGAAGAAGTGCTCGCATTCACTATAAATCCACTGGGAGGCTTTGATGGAGCTGGAGCATAGCCAAGTCAAGAAATAAAAGAAAGAGATACAATCATGTAAATAAAGTCGTTCTACACTAAAGGTATTGAATCTATATGCATTTATGCCTTTCAAATTTAATGCAACGTTTTTTTATGAAATATTTTCCCTAGTCTCTGGATATTGTTGGCCTTTTTTTGCCGCTAATAAACATGGAGACTCTACAGTTCAGATTTCAATGAGACATAAATGATGTGAGAGAAACAGCAATACAGTTTCATTATGTATTATCACTGGTAATCCTTGCTCTCAGCAGTGCGATTTATGCATGAATTCCACTTTGTTTGCTCTAAATCACACCTTTTCCCCAGCCAACGAGAAAGGAACATTAAAACAAAACAATCAATCAGATTTCAAGGCTTGTTTAAAGTAACCAATCAAATTGCAAGAAAATGAGCTAAAGAAAGCTAATGTTTAGCGAAGTTCATGTTTTTTATTTGACTTGAATTTCCTTCTATGGAACATATTTTTCCATTCTTATGTTTGACTGAGCTTTTGAAACATGAGGTCTAAAATGTTTCTTTTGCATAGCAAATGATATGTAAAGGTGTTTCTGCTTCCGCTTTTTTATAAACCGGCAGCTGGATCAATAAACTATTTGTCCTGACTGACATCCTGTATTTGAGCGATTTCTAAATGGATGTAATAAAAGTGGTAATTCAACTTCGTGTCGTGTGCAATTTTGGACTGAAATAATATTTTATTTGTTTTTTACAAGTCTAATATTATTTCAGACCAAATTACACTCCACTCAGTCAATTACCCTTATAAATTACTACCGGTATACTATTGTAAGAAAAAGAAAAACATGGAAGAAAAAACGCAAAAATTTAACTATAGGTTGTTGCCCTGAGTTGATCTTTCGAAAAGTTATGTAACACCTACCAGCTTCCTTCATTTTTACACAATAAACCGAACTCTTTGGTCCATCACCAGCAGAAGTGTAGGCCAACACCTGGAATTCATATTCTGTAGATGCTTGCAATCCAGTAAAAGTCTTTGTGTAAACTGAAGTGTTGAAAACAGCGATAAATTGAACATCTGGCCTGTCATCTGACCCTTTCTTATTAATAAACAACTTAAATCCTTGGATTATTCCATTTCTGGAGTCTTTGGGTGGCAGCCGCCAAGATGCTGTGACACTTGAAGAAGTGCTCGCATTCACTATAAATCCACTGGGAGGTTTCGATGGAGCTGGAACATAGCAAAAAAAATAAAGAGATAAAAAAAGACTGAGATAATTATAAATCAACACTGTAAATAACGCATCTGTGCAATTATGGGTTGAGGATCAATGGCTTTAATAGCATCAAGCAGCAAAAGCATTTTAATCAAGTGGTAAATGTTCCAATCAACCACTTGCCAGTCAATGGATTGACCACGGATAAGTACTGCATTGCTAATCAAATGAAGTTAATTTTTACAGTGCAAAAGAGGACAAGATTTGTACTAAATGGTTAAGTATTGACTGAAGAGAGAACTCACAAAATCTCATTAATTAATGACACCACTTACCATCTTCCATTGTTGTTGCGAATTGAACAGAACTATTCGGTCCATCGCCAACCGAGGTGTAGGCCAACAACTGAAATTCATGTTCTGTAAATTTCGTCAACTCCCTGACAGTTTCTGCTCGAATGGAAGCATTGGAAATCTTAAGAAGTTTGGGTTGGTTATCAGAGTGTCTCTGTCTATAAAACAATTTGAATCCTGTAATGATTCCATTTCTGGAGTTTGCAGGTGGTAGCTCCCAAGATGCTGTGATACTTGTAGAATTGCTTGTGGTCACCATAAATCCACTGGGAGCGTTTGAAGGAACTTTAAATTAATGAAGAAAAAACATTAAGTGATACCTGTTCATTAAGTCGCATTACCTGTGTTATAATCAAGTCACGTAAAGCACTTAAGAACCGATTCTAGTCTGTCGTACATTAGTCATTGTTCAGCATTGCTAAAAGTAGATTCTTCAGCTGTATGTTGTATTTTACAGAAATAGCTTAGACTTGGAAAGATATGCAGCTTTAATTAGGTCATACAGTTATCTTGTTTGTGTGTTGGCAATCTGGTGCCATATGTGAATTCAGTGAAAAGTGATAGATGAAAGGACATCCTTTAAGACTGAGAGAAGTAGCTGTTTTGAAACAGAGGTTATACTTCTTAGCCACCTTAAAGTGTACTTTTGAAACAAAGTATTTTTCAGTGTCAAGAAAAGAGATATGCCAAAGGGCAGATAAATTATTGTTAAAAAGCTTCACACTCTTGGTAGTAACATTTCCCCACTTGCTGACTTGTCTTTCTGGCGGTATTAAAGATACTGTAACACATCTGTTATGGGCTTATTTGATCTTCCAAAAGAAAAAAAAAACAGTGTAATGATTGTCATACTTTATGGTTGCCTAACCCTAACCCTGGCAGTCGCGATCTGTCGGGACTGACAGCAAGTGGTCAAGTAGCTCCCGAAATTTAAGAGGTTTTAAAAATCTTTTCTCTCTTCAGTCACTTGACTTGCTACTAGCAGGACCTGCTTTTTCATAGTTCATATACATGGACTGGTTATGAAACCCCAAAAACTTGAAAAGTCAGTACAGTGCTGTCACACTTCAGGTTAACTTGACCGTGACCACGCACAATATCTAGCCTCGTTTCATGTTTGAGTTTTGAATAAATTAATCAACTTCTGATTGGTTGTCTGTTAGAAGAAGGGTGTGGTTTGGTCATGGTCAGGGCCAAAATAGAAAACAAGAGAAAAAGCAAAGCAACATGTACAGTTTCATAACCATTTTGATATATTAACTACAATGGTCTTTGTAAGGAAAGGGAAAAGACATCGACTGAAGTCATTGCTTAACAGTGGGCACGATGATGCATAAAGTAGGCAGCATTTAAACTTGCACACAACGAAATGCTGGGGAAAAATAGAAAAATCGACACTTGTGTTAAAATGCTAAAAAAAAAAAAAAGGGAAAATCGAGCCTTTCAAAGTTTTTTTTTTTTGTGTGTTTGTGTGTGTGTGTCTCCCATAGAATATCATTGCTGAAGAGTGATTGGGCCTACACTAGATTAATAAGGCGAAAACTTTGATTTTCAAATGTTTAGCTTTGTCGTGAAGTTTGGTAACCGACCGTTTGCAGTGTTTAACATTGTTTTTTGAGCGCGATAATACAGCATTATCAAAAGTTTAGAGGAAAGTGATGACTTAACAATTCCAGTGGTACATGCACGTACATGAAACAGGTGCACATGCGATGTAATGTAATAAGCCCTAAAAAACTAAAGACAGTACAATCTGCAGCCTTAAAACAAAGATTTTCGTTTTTAACCTATACATTGCAACACTTTAAATGAAATGGGTGAAAGGCTGACTTGTCTAACTTCAAGGGATCCTTGTTGTTTCAAAAGTCAATTTAAACAATACAACTTACTATCTTCCTTTGTTTTTGCGAATTTAACAGAACTGTTCATTCCATCACCAGCAGACGTAAAGGCCAACACATGAAATTCATATTCTGTAAATTTAGCCAATCCAGTGACTGGTATGTACATTGAGGCGTTGGAAACAAAAGTGGTTTCTGGTCTGTTTTCGGAGCCTTTCTTCCTGAAGAATATTTTAAATCCTCTAATGATTCCATGTCTGGAGTCGGGGGAAGGAAGCTTCCAGGACGCTATTATAACCGTAGATGTGTTGGCAGTCACTGTAAAATTGCTAGGACCTTTTGATGGGACTGAAACATTTGAAATGCAACAGAGACAAGAAATCAGAATGAACATTTCCCATGAAATGAAATAAAAGAAAAGTGATTCAACCATTCTCAATTGAATAGGAACTTTCTTTTTTTCCTTTCTTCGCAACAAAGGAAATCATTTTGATGAAGGAAGTGACATTCTAAATGAAGAAAGATGGCTTATCAGCAACAAAAACACCATGGCATTCCACATTTGCAAATATCTCAATTTCTTTTAACTGCATTAGACTACTTCCTCCACACCATATGGAATAATTGGAGATAAAATCTATAACTATATTAAGAAAGGTTTAGCTGTGTCTATAAACATCAGAAAATGTGATTTCCTTGCTGTGATTCACCATAATTGTCCCTAATAGACTAAAGTAAGCCTCATAAAAAGCTACAGACCCTTACCATCTTCCAATGTGCTTGCAATCTTTAAGGGACTCTTTGGTCCATTCCCTACCGAACTAAAGACACACACCTCAAACTCATATTGTGTGAATTTTTTATGCCCTGTGACCACCGAGGAGAAAACCAACAAACCATTCTCAGTTCGAACGTTCTTGGCATCTTTGATAGTTTGTATTTCTGATAAGTTGGAGCCTTCCTTTTGGTATAGCAATTTAAAGGATATCAACTTTCTTTCGTTGTAGTACCGTTTTGAAAGTTTCCAAACGGCAGCGATACTAGTTGATGATTGTGCAGTCAACTTGACAAGAATAGGAGCTTCAACAGGAACTGGTATGAAGAAAAAGGAACTGCTGAGTACAGAAGAATGCCGCACAAGTCCAGAAACACCATAGTTTAATTCAAATGTGCTAGAAAATTGTTCTTCATACGTAACTTTTCAACCCATCCAGTCTACCTCTAAAATGACGATTATCTAAAATTCCAAAGTTTCCCTGAATCGGCGGGTCTAATTTGTAGGTTGCAGGTTGCAGGAATTTTGTTCGAAAGTCCTGAATTTGGAAGTTTCTGCAACCACGAGTCCCTCTGAAAGGTCTAGTTCTTTGAAGTCGAAGACAATCACGTTGGTTTTATTCAACAGTACCGGCACCCTTCAAATTCAAGGTCCGGAAGCAAAAGCTATGAAAGCTGAACTGAAGAAGCTACTCCATTTACCGGTTGATGACAGCTCGGTTATTCTCGTTAATGAAGAAGAAGCTTCTACACCGGCATTTAACAAGAACGCCGAATCAGTACAAGAGGAGTTAGACTGTCTGAAATCTGAAGTGCGGAACTTATGGGCTCATATAAAAGAGAAACCTATTAAAGAGGAAGACCTGAGATCCGAAAATTCTCGACTTAGGGATATAATTCTATCTTTGAAGGAAGAAAATAAAAAGTTAGTCCAAGAACGCGATTCTTTGAGTTTTGCATTGCAAATCGTATCCAGAGAAGCAGCTACTCAATGCCGTCCAACGAATAACACCTTTAACGAACATACCATTGTCCAAAATATGGATGAATCAACACCTTGCGCCAACAAAGAACAAAGCTTCATTGTGAAATCAAAGAACAAAAGAAAGAAATCGAAAGACAAAGGAGGTCCTAATAACACCCTAACAGGAAAAGAATCCGAACCCGAAAAACAACCAAAAGAGCGCACAACCCTGCTCATAGGAGATTCGATAATCTCAAGAATACCTGGAAAAGACCTGGGAAAAGCAGTCGGCCATAGGGTTATAGTCAAGCCTTTCTCGGGCGCTACGACAAAGGCCATGAATCACTATCTCAAACCTAATCTGGAATCTTCGCCCAACGAAGTGATTTTACACATTGGGACTAATGATCTTAAAACCAGGGAACCAAAGGCTGTTGCGGAATCGATTGCGGATCTCGCGAGGCAGATTGAGGGCACCTGCGATACTATAGTCACGCTTTCGGAGCTTGTATGCAGAAAAGATAAGCTCGACCAGGCAGTGAAAACAGCCAACAAGCATCTAAAGAAGTTCTGCCATCAAAATGGATGGAAATTAATCCATCATGAGAACATATCTCATAGTGGACTCAACAAAGGTGGACTGCACTTAAATTTTAAAGGTAATGAGCAGTTTTATAATAATTTTAAATCGCACCTAGAATGAGATAATATGCTGTCCGTCAATGCCGTGCGGGATGCATTAAGCAACCAAAGGGCCGAAAAATCTGTTTCGATATTGCCTCCTTTGCGCGGTTTTAGAATGGCATCACTCAATATTAATCAATTAACTACACATATAGACGAATTAAGAATCCTATTAGAAAACAATGATATCGATATTGTTTCCATAAATGAAACGAAACTGAACGAGAGTATTCGAGATCATGATGTTCATATTCCGGGATACGAAATAATTCGCCGCGATAGACTTACAAAATGCGGCGGAGGGGTATGCTTCTATGTAAAAAATTCAATCAATTTTACAGTACGAAATGACCTACATATGGATGCATTAGAAAATCTTTGCTTGGAAATCCATAAGCCAAATTCAAAATCTTTTGTGATTGTTACTTGGTACAGACCACCTGACTCTCCCATTGGCATTTTTTCTCCATTTGAATCCCTAATCGGGAAATTGGATAGTGAAAATGTAGAATTTTTTGTACTGGGAGACATGAACTGTGACATGATCACTACTCGATATGATAATGACACATCCAAATTAAGGAGTATTGCTGATGTCTACGGACTCGAGCAGCTCATCTCTGAACCGACGAGGATAACACCCACCTCATCAACTCTAATTGATTTAATTTATACCAACTGCTCGGATAAGATTGCTTGTTCGGGAGTTTGTCATATCGGGATAAGTGATCACAGCATGGTGTATGTGTATAGAAAACTTGCTCTGAACGGGGTGTCTCATGGACATAATTCTATTACATATAGAAATTTCCGAAATTTCGATCGCCAAAATTTTCGTTATGATATTCTATCTCAATGTTGGGATAATGTATACGAGTCTTCCAACCCAAACGTGATGTGGCAGCAATGGAAAAGTACATTTCTGGCTATCGCTGACAAACATGCCCCACTGAAAACGATGCGCGTTCGTTCAAGGAGTTCTCCGTGGATTACCTCTGAATTGAAAGACCTTATGCATAATAGAGACATATTAAAAATCAAAGCTAGCAAGACAAATGATCCTAACGATTGGGCATTATTTAAGAAACAAAGAAATATAGTCAATAAGCAAATACGCTCAGCTAAGCAAGTTTATTACCAAAATAGTTTTAATAAGCACACCAGCGACTCCCGAAAGACCTGGCAGACTATAAACGAGCTAACTTCTCGGAAATCTGGGAAAACGTCAGTGGCGTCACTAAAAGTGAACGGATTAACGATAACTAATCCGTTGGAGCTATCAAATGAATTCAATAACCACTTTGCTAACATTGGTCCAAAACTTGCCAGTGAGATAAATTGTGATAATGGTAGCTATCAAAGATATCTTACTGTTACAGATAAACGGTTTAAGCTCCAACCCACCAATCCAAACAAAGTATTTTCACTTTTAAATAAACTAGACAAGTCAAAGGCAACGGGCCTTGACAAAATATCTGCTAGGTTTGTCAGGGAATGTGCTGACCTTATTTGTATGCCGATATGTGATATTTTCAATCAATCCATTAGTCAAGGGACGTTTCCAGATGACTGGAAATATGCAAGGGTTACCCCTCTTTATAAACAGGGTGACCGCGGTGATGTTAACAATTACCGCCCAATATCGGTGATTCCAATAGTGGCAAAGGTGTTTGAAAAGATAGTTTATGAACAGCTTTATGCCTATTTGGAAGCGCACGATATTCTATGTCAAAATCAATCAGGGTTTCGTGCTAATCATTCAACTGTAACAGCTTTGTTGGAAGCGACAGATTCTTGGGCATATAATATTGATAACGGGAAAATCAATGGAGTCATTTTTCTAGATTTGAAAAAAGCTTTTGACACTGTTGATCATCAGATCCTTCTATCGAAACTAAACTATTATGGTATACATGGCAAATCTTTCAAATGGTTTCAGTCATACTTAGAAAACCGCCCACAAAAATGCTCTGTGAACGGGTCGCTATCCAATAGTTGCACATTGACATGCGGCGTCCCTCAAGGGACCATCCTCGGTCCATTATTGTTCTTATTATATATCAACGATCTTCCAAATTGCTTATGAAATTGTAAACCGAGAATGTACGCTGACGACACGCACCTTACATACGCGGGCAGCAATCTTGAGAATGTTCAGTTTTGTCTAAATGAAGACCTAGCAAACGTTTTCAACTGGCTACAAGCGAACAAACTCACATTGAACATGACCAAAACCGAATTCATGCTAATAGGGTCAAGGCAGAGACTGAATACTCTCACAGCTTCACCAACAATTAGAATGACCAATACTCAAGTGAGCCAGGTTACAGCTACAAAATCGCTTGGTGTGATAATAGACGATAAACTCGATTGGCATAATCACATCGAAAAATTAACTAAAAAGATCGCCTCTGGTATCGGGGCCCTAAAGCGAATTAGGCACCTGATTCCAGCATCAACCTTACATCTCATTTACCAAGCTTTAGTAAAACCTCACTTTGATTACTGTGACATTGTTTGGGGTAACTGTGGGAAAACGCTACGAGACAAACTGCAGAAATTGCAGAATAGAGCAGCCCGTGTGTTGACATTCTCGAACTATGATACTGATGCAACTGAGCTACTCGAGTCTTTAGGGTGGAAAAATCTTGCACGCCAGCAGGAAATTCATAAAGCCACTATGGTGTTTAGATGTCTGCACGGGCTAGCTCCGGAGTATCTGTATTCAAAGTTTACGTGGCGTGACTCTGCTTATGTCCTCAGGGACTCTGAAAATAAGCTCAATGTTCCATTACCGCGCACTGATTATTACCGAAAAAGCTTTAGCTACAATGGCGCCACATTATGGAACAGTCTACCATGCGATATAAGGAACACAGAGTCTCTGGGGGTATTTAAACGCAAGATTAATGACATTTTTTAAGTCCAACGCACGGCATTCACGGAAAACAGCTTTTAGTTTATAGCTTGAACTTTAAATATTTTTAAATATTTTATATTTTAACTAGTTTGTATTTTATTGTAATCATTTTAAAATTTTACCTTTTGTAATTTAGATTTTAGCATTGTTTGTAATCTTAGCTGATGATTTTACCGTGCATAAATAATAAAATATCATATCATATCATATCATATCAGGTCACGGGTTGCAGGTCATTGTTTCACCAATACAGAAACTATCCTAAACATTCTTAAAAGCTAACCTTAGGCCTAATTAGGCCTAAACAAAAGTTTTTAGGCCTTAGGTTAGCTTTTATGATTGTTAGGATACTTTATGTATTAGTGAAACAATGACCTGGAACCCACGACCTGGAACCCACGACCTGCGACCTGCGACCTGCCACCTGCAAATTAGACCCGCCGTCCCTGAATCGACTTAAAAGGACGCCTAGCGCTTGATAGGGATTATGGGAAATGAATATCTATCTTTAAAATCCGAACCCCAATGCCTTAACTCGCTGGACTCGAACCTGGGAATGTTCGATGAATAACCCTTTCACCAAACCACTAGAGCACCGCAGCGCTATTGCCAGAAAATTATTTTTTTAATTATGTCAATACATTTTTTCTTCCGAATGTCGCAGTAAACGTGTATTATCACCAGCTAAGAAACAAGTTTAAACAGGAGAAAATGTGGATTACCAAACTTCCAGAAAAAAGCTAACCATTTTAAAATCAAGTACTAGACTTAACCACTATTCAGCAATGATTTTATATATATTACTTAGTATTGATAAATAATTGGTGCAATTGTCAGGTATTTGATCTTTAGTTGTTAACAGCTCCCTCCCAGCAGGTGCTCCAGGTTCACATCCCGTCCAAGTATGTAACTTTTACCTTTTTTCTTTTCATCTGCTACCACAAGTCCTGGGACAGAGTAATCTAAATTGACGATTACAGTCATTCCTGAGAAAATTTGGAATCGTAGATAATCGTCATTTCAGAGGTAGAGGATATGTTGAACTGTTACAGTACTAACAGAAGACTGTCAAATACTATTCCTGAACATATACGCATAAAGAACAAGTTCAAAAATGGAGTTAATTTTTTCTTTTCTAATTTTGTCTTCTTAGATAATTACATGCGGATGGATCTGCAAAACTTATAGAAAATAAGTTCATGAGTTACCTAGAAATTTAAGTGCTCCATAGAGCTCAACTCTCAATGCCTTATGACCAAAAAAGTCAGTTGGCTGAAAGCGGACGAAGCTCGCTATGATAACCTCCTCAAGATTATGCTTGACAATGTCGTTTCGCCCAGTATTTCCATGAAAGACCTGCAGAAGAAATAAGAATTTATGCTGACAACTATGCACGGTGACGATGATACAGATGATGACAGTAGCCTGAATTTAAGCTAAAGGCAGACGGCTCTGTTTGGTAAGACAAATTCACGGTGGTAATGTCTACTTTGAAAAGTTTAATGTCAACTGTCCCAGTATCAGAAACCGCGGCTTTTTTAAGGATAGTACCAACTACCTTATTACATGAAATTTTCGCGACACGTTAATTTCGCTATTTTGAGGCTCGCATATTTCGCGACACCTTTATTTTGTGATTTTGCGAAATTTTGCATTTTTTACTCACTTTAATTTCGCTTTTTTTGAGTGAGACACACTCAAGGAGCCAGTAAATGGACAGTTTGAGAATTGTACATAAGTAGTGCTACCTGGAGTAGGGGCGGAAAGCAGTAGTAATGAAGAGGACCAGAACATTACCACAGAATAGTAATTCGCTGTTTTAGTTATTGATATAATGTGAGTCAATTAATCTTCGCGTCATGTTATTTTCGCGACATTTAATTTTCACGTCACTTAAATTTCGCGATTTTTTTTTTAATCGCGAAATTTCATGTTATAAGGTACTTCAAAGGTATTTTTCCCGGTTTACAAATATGCGGGAATAGCAAATCTTTACAAGTTTTATTGAAATCCAAAAAGAAAATTGGGAGTAGCCACGCATTTTTCAAAGTTAATTACTCAACAATATTTGTAAAAAGGTTGTAAAATGCAAAGCAATGTATATAGCGTTCTTTTCCATAATGAAGTTCCGAACAATGGATGGTTATCCCCAATTTTCTTTTTGATTACCAAGAGCACTTGGTGAGTCCTGCTTTTTCCGCATAGTTTTAAACCGCGCAAAAATATCCCTGTATTAGGAAGCACCACCCTTGGGAAACCCGAGTTTTTCGAAATGTGCAAAACATATGGGCAATAACAATTGTAGGCACCATCCTTAAGTGGACTCTAAAATCATGCCATTTACATTTGTGTTACCTCCCCCTCCCTCAGCAAAACAATGAAAGAAAAACTTGAGGAGGCCCCTTAGAAAAATATATTGGTAAAAGAAATAAGGCCGATGCTGATTAAGTTCCACAGAAACCAACTTAAAGAGAATCCACTCAGCCGCCAGCAGATCTTCCTCCAAGGAAGGAGTCAGGGTGGTTTAGTGGTCATCAACGGTGCCTCCCACCTCCGTGACCCAGGTTCAACTCTGGCATGGGGTCGTATGTGGGTTGAGTTTCAGTCGATCTCAATCTAACTCCGAGGGTTTTTCTCTGGGTACTCCGGTTTTCCTCCCTCCTCAAAATCGACTCCCGGCCTATTCCATCAGACTGTGGTGCTGTGCTCCGAGGTCATCCATGGGTCGTGTTCAGGGGCCGAGCATCTAGCCGGCAGCACAGTGCTCCTTCGGCCCGACCTCGTTGAGCTGTGCCCTTAGTAATTCAGTCTCTGACTGCGAGAAAGGGAAGAAAGGGCGATTAGCAGATCAGATCTTCTTCTTATTCTTCAAGATCAATTCCAAACAGAAAGCTAAACGTATCAGCTGATGAACAAAGCCGTGAAATAATGAACTTTGTAGTGTCTAGGCCAAACTAAATGAACTTACAACTCCCATGGATGTATTTTCAAAACGTCAAATAAAACATAGGATAGATGCATTGTATTCCGGTGTTTTTTTTTTTTTTTTACGAACTCGATCTCCATGTGCAGACTCACGGAATTGCAATGGACACTAAAGTGGCAAAAGCAGTCATTTTTATGCTTCATGGTGAAAAACAGCTATTTGAAAGAACACTTCCGCTAACCTGCCCACTGGAAACGTTTTATTGACGACATGTTTTCAATAGACCTAATCGGCTAACTCAATGTTGTACCCAATTCAAACCTTTTGGGAATAAAACGTTTTGTTCCAGGTATTTCCATATCATTTAAATATGAATGCTACATTATCATGCAAATGCAATACACAAAGAATCTTAGTCCCGGGAGATTTGAATTGGGTACAACATTGAGTTAGCCGATTAGGTCTATGTGGACTACAAGGGAAAACGAAATCAACCATTTTGGTGAATTCACGAGCAATTTCCCTCCAAGAATAACAAGCTACGTAGACTTGTCAAAACAAAGAATGAGTTACACTAACTAAATTATACTGAGAAATATCAGAAACAAGTATAATATCAAAATTATAAGAAATATGTCAACTACGGCTTTCAAGAAAATAGCGACAACGTAAGAGAAACTCGAAAACTATTAAACAGTACGTTAGGTGGTAATTTTGAGACGACAATGATTAACGAGATTTGCAGTGGGGGTCGATCATATACTGACAAAAACGAGATATCAGGAAGAAATTGGCGAAGAACATTCCATATACAGGTGTCCCTTAAGAAAAAAACAAAAGTAAGAGGGCATCTACAGGCCTCGAAAACCAGTTATAGGACAGTTGGTTCCAGACAAAACATTTCTGACGTTTTGAAGCAACAAAAATAATAAAGATATGTTTAAAATAGCATTTCAGCAGTTGTTTGACAATTTTAATGTGAATCTCCGTAAAAACGAAGGCTTTCTTACTTCTACTCCACGTATTCTTATTCCAGAATACAGTCAATCGAACGCACCCTCAGAATACACGATAGACCTATAGAAAGGAAAGCTACAATAAAGTTGCTCAGCGTACACACTGATGAATTTAGACCGCCATAGGATAATCACATATTGCACATCGCACTGACCTAACGGCCAAAATGGCTTGTGTATGCTTTTAAATACTCATCCATATTCAATAGGCGTTTTGACCAATGGAATAAATTTCTCTAGACACGTGAGTTATACTAGAGTAATTCACCCAACAAACCTGAAAGCCTGGGAAAGGATTTCAACGTGGCCCCAGGGAAATACCAGGGCAAATAGATGAACAATGGAATGCAAAATGAAGAATTAGATAATGCCACTAGTCACTAGTGGCATTATGTAATGCCCGATGTTTATTAACATGTTCATTTCATGACTCCTTTCTTTGTTGTTCCTTGATATCAGCCACTCGGAGAAAACCTTAAACGCCCACTTTGTTGCGTTCCTGGTAACCTTTGGAATGCAGTCATCCAAGTCTTTTCTCTTCCACCGTCTTTGGCCACCTAATTTAACTGTCGTTTTGGAGTCATGTTGTCCTCGATTCAAGAGCCCTCAAAACACTAAACCGGAGCATTTTTACGCTCATCGGCCAAAGTGAATAACATTTTTATACATGATCGCTGAAATCCCTGAAATACATTTCTTCGATTTCCAGGTGAACTAGACTGGCGCAACTTCTTATGTAACGTTTTTTTTTTGTTCAGGGTTTTTTTCGATTCCTAAGCAAACTGAGCTAGACCGCCTTTCACGGACGAATAGTCTCTTTCGCACAACGATTGGTCAAAACGGATATTGAATATGGAGGAGTATTTTAAGCCATTTAAAACATGCACAGCACATGTTTTATCAGATATAAAAAATTCCTCGGCTTTCGCCCTCAGGATTTTTTACATCTGATAAAACACTCCTGTTTGTGTATATATTAAGTAGTAAGTAATTAAAATTAGACCTCTAACAAACGACTTTAGAACATTGAATTCTATTTATCGATCAGTACAGCGGTACTTCCACTCTTGCAACCTTGTGTGGGGTAATTGCTCAAAAAAGCATGCTTTTTTTGTTGGAACTCTGAGATGCACAAGGCCGTCTAACGACGCCCGGCGATTAACATTTGGCTTCGGACGAGTGAGAAAAATTACCCGGTCGCCCGGCCAGGCACTCGGGCTTATTGTTTTTCTAGCAGTAAACTCGGCTGAAAATTTTAATATGCTTGGCCCGGTCGTTCGAAAGCTGATTAACTTAATCCAGGATTAGCGTAAACTTTTGTTCCATGTTTTCAACTTTTCGGTGTAACTTCTTTTGGCCTATTTTTGTTTTTCACTGTTGACTTATTCTAATGTAACGTTTTGCCGAGTATCAGCATTGAACATCATTTGGAAGTAGAGAAATAAATTTCTTGGTCAATTTTAAGCGTCAATTTTTAAGAGTTAATTGGCTTTTGAACAACCGGGCCCTGGTGGTTACAGTTTACAAATTAAAACGTCTCGGAAAATGTTTTTTCTTTGTACGAAACTGGTGTTCCAAAGGCCGTTTCACATGATTTCACATGTAACATAATTAATTAAATAAAGAATTAATTAATTCGGGCAACCAACTTGGAGGGCTGGGCACCCCAGCTGAAATGCTTGGAAGCCCAAAGGGCTCCCTGAAATTTTCCTTAGAGCACAGCCTTGGATGCATAACTACAACGTCCAACATCTTAAGCAGCAAGTTTGACATGCACTTGCCCAAACCTGAGACAAGCTGATTAAAAAGATCTTTTGCTTGTCGAGGGCAACAGCATGGGATGCACTTCCAAGTGACATTTGAGATAAGCTTTAAACAGTTTTTTGAGGAACGATCAACCCGGTAGTTAGATTTTATTATTATTATTTTTATTTTTATTTATTTATTTATTTTTTTCTTATCAATAATTATTTTCTATTATAAAATACTCAATTTTGGTTTTAGTAATTTAGTCTCTGCAACATACATGTAGGTAACATTAGTACTATTTAAGAGAATTTTAGCATTTTTTTCAACTACACATATATGTAAGATTAGATATGTGTACAAAGCTCATTGAGAAACCAATATTATATGTTGAAATTGCTATCCTGTAAGAGTAAAGTCAATGTATGCGTGCGTTTGCCCCTTCAATGTTGTCTGAACGCATTGTTTTTCTCGACGATGAAGTTTTCAAGGGTCCACCTTTCGCAAGCAGCATTACTTACTTGATGTCCAAACACATTTTAAGCCTACAAAAACTTTCCAATTCACGCATTCCTCTAGGCCTAGCTACAAATATCTCGTAAAATCGTCTAAATATGTTTCCGGAAAGTCCTGATATTTTTCCGAAATAACTCGCTGTTTCCCCTTAACTATAATGAAAAAGTTCTAAATATCCCAAATACTTTCTTAACAGTTTTCTATAAATATTATAAACTGATCAAAAACTTAATTTACTGTCAAGACCGTAATGCGTCAGTCTCCACAAAGTGTGACTAAAACAAGTACAAGTAAATGGCAGCACTAAAAGCTGGAATCCGGAATCCGGAGACAATTTGCGAGAACTACTCACTCCTTGTATGCTCTGCTATAATTGTGTACTGTAAAATGCATCTGACCTTGCTATTGTCAGCAGATTTACAGATTTGAGAATGGTGATGGCATCATCCAGCTAAGGCAGTCCAAATTACAATAAAGAACACTTAAAGCTTGACGTTTAATTTGTTTTCCTTATTTTTTCACCTGACTTTTTGGGTTCAAAAATGCTTGTTTTTAAGGAACAAGGCGCCTGGAAAATAGGGAGTTTAAGCAGGTGCATTTTTGAGGCGCGGACGGCAAACAGAAGAGAACATTTCGCGTGCCAGGACAGTGGTGTCTCAAAGATTTTTGTACCAATCAACTCTAATGGAGGAAAGATATTTTTTGGTCGTGTAAAGACAAGTTAAAAGGGAAAAGAGCTCACTTCCGGTTGCCGTCCGTGTCTCAAAAACGCGCGTGCTTAAGCGTCCTAATGTCTTGCGTGAGTGACGGAGCGCGACTGAAGCTGTTGATTCAGGAAGAACATACAGTAATACCGTAAAGTTCCGGTAGTAACGACACCCCGAAATTAACGTCAATTTTTTGTGGTCCCTAGTAAGTCCCGAAAGTAGCGACCTCTCGAGAGTAGTGACTTCCCCACCCCCTGAAAGTAGCGAGAGCAAGTTTTCTAAATTGTATACCGTATACCATTAATATGTCAATCAATAGTCAAAATTTTAATGCACAATATGTTCGTGCAGTGTCACAAATTGCTCAAATATGTTGTCTCCGACATATGATGCTCTAATGCTATGACAATTGAGACTAGAGACCAAATCTTTCATAAGTGAAATAGGTGGAACAATTACAAAGACGATAGCATTGCAATCCTCTCCAAATAATTGATCAAAAGCGTAGGGGGCTAGTTCAAAGGCCAGACTCTTCCCAGCTCCCGTTGGAGCAGACAAAAAAAATATCTCTGCAAGACAGATATTCTTGAATTGTTTTTCCCTGATAGTAGCGCAATTCGAAATATCCGGTGGCCTTAGTAGCTATGTTAAAAGTCACGTTTCACTGCGTATGACAAATTTTGATTGACAATTCTATCCCCTGAGCTTATCCCCTGGGGTCCACGAGGACTACTCTGGTGGTTGGGTCGCTAAAATTGGCGCCAATCAAGTATGAAAAGTCCTTCGTTCTGCGCGTCATCTACATGAGACGAGGGACTTTTCGAAAGTCTAGGCAAAGTGACGCGACTTCATCATAAAAATGTCGTAGAAGACTATTTTAATATGTCTTAGTATTTTTCGGTGCGTAGTGAAAGGTCGGAGTCCGTGCATGCAACAGTCCTTCTTGGGAGCTTGCTCCTTATAA
>NW_027179763.1:140000-145000 GCF_036669935.1 Montipora foliosa
GTACTTTAAAAAGCGAAAGGATGGAAATCATACCTTTTCGTGTACCAAATTATGCGTATGTTCGACTTGACTCACAGAAAGCACTGAAATGCCTTCAAATTAAGTCATACCGAAACCCCGCCAAAATCCAGTTTATCGCTGGCCATTTTCCATTCACAGCAGATCAGAGAATTAAACCCTTTTTTTTGGAAACACCATATTAAACGCAAACGATAGACGCCTTCCCGTTCCAATAAACAAAGTGACCGTACGCCAATACAGTGACAACCAACTCAGACAACAAGTTGCAAAATTGTTGAGACACTTTCATTAAAAAACACCTTTTCTAACTTCCAATACTCGGCGTATCTAGAATTTAAACCTTTCCCACTTCCTCTCCCCTCTCCCCCTTTCAATGTTGACTGCTTAAGTTCCCAACATTTTTTTGTCTCGCTAGCAACACTGATAAGGGGGGGAGGGGGGCTGCAGTGTGAGAGATAATAGGGAAATTAGTAACGCCCCAAGAAGGTGAAGTGTCTCCACTATTTTTGCAACTTGTTGTAGCATTTCTTTTAGTGCCTGGTAACCATGCACTATTTCCGTTCAGTCGACACTTTTCAGGTCCGTTATCAACTCTGGATGAGGAGGCTGAGAAGACG
Source organism: Montipora foliosa (assembly GCF_036669935.1). Classification (NCBI taxonomy): domain Eukaryota; kingdom Metazoa; phylum Cnidaria; class Anthozoa; order Scleractinia; family Acroporidae; genus Montipora; species Montipora foliosa. The sequence goes on from NW_027179763.1 coordinate 140,639, forward strand.
CCATAGGGGGCTCTGCCACTAATGAACAAGCTAATTGCTTGAATCTGACAGCCTAAGAAAATATGGGATTATATTTACACGATGAGTAAATTTCACAGCTGCCTAGTTTATAACATCAAAAGTTTAATAACCAATGTGGCTACTTCCAGATAGAAGTCATTGGCCGCGTTCTTCAGTCGTAGTTCCACTACTGCATCTGACTATGTCGGCAAAAACTTAGAGCCAAGTTCCAACTAAATTATTTATCCAGAATTAGCATAATTGTCGTCTTCGTTATAATGAACCGGAAGACCTGTAGTGTAAAAGGTTGACTTTTCATTCGGCGATAAGAGACTTGAATTGTAAGCAAATCTAGTTGAAATAAAAAAAGGAATTTTCTGACTCTGAATGTTGAAGATACTCACTAGCACAACTTTGAAATTTATAGGCACCTGATATTTAACTATTAGTCACCGAAGAGATGGTGAATAATTGTTTTAGTATACACCGCAAAAGCTGAAAAAAAAAACGAACCAAAAAACTACTATATTTTTGTAAAATGTGCTCGGAAATTTCAAATCTCGCACGCCAGCTACTCGGAGAGGAAAAGCAATTGGACAATCAACTCCGAGTTAGCCAAGCAGCGCACGCGGAGTTTCGGTTTTTGAAGGCGTTAAGCTAAAGAGATATCTCTGCTTCTTGAAATATAAAAACACAATCTTCTTTCTTAAAGACAACGACTTTACACTTTCACGCTAGAGGTCTCCTCTCAACAGCAGAGTAATGAATCCGTTTTCAAGTTCACATACCAATGAGCGCATACAGGATCGCGACTTTTGGTTCTCCCACCCAGTTTTGAATGAGTTATTGATCTTAATGAGGATTGTTAAGGAGGCTCCAAAGGGTTTTCGACAGGCACGAGTGGTTTTCAAAGGAAAAGTATTGCAACAGAGAGATCTTTTAGACGACAAACACTTTGATATTTGTCAACTAGTTTTTTCAGGCAGTTTCTAAAGGTTGTCCACGAGTCCCCGACTGTTGCCATGATGTCAGCAGTACGACACTGCCACAAGTCCTTTAAAATCAGTTTCGAAAAATACCTTAAAAAACATTTTGAAAATGAAATTCCATTAAACTTTTACCTAAAATTAATCCAGTAGAACTTGCATTATTTGTGAAAAACATCGTTGGAAGATGGTTGGAAAAAAAAAATGTAAAAGAATTTGCGAAGAAACTTACGAAGGTGTACGAGGTAAGGTTCGACATATTGCTAAACTCTAACAATTTTTTTCCCCTATTTTTGCGATTGCATTTTTATTTCTGTCCACACTTTTGGATTCATGAGCTGACACGACCAGTTTAAGTGTATGGCTTAAGTGCTCTGACATAAAAACTCTTTGCAGCCTCCTTAACTTAGGGTGCATTCGATAGACCATATTCTGGAATAAGAATACGTGTAGTGATGATTTAAAACGATATGTCTAGGTGTTTGAAGCAACAAGGATAATAAAGATATGTTTAAAATAGCATTTTAGCAGGTGTTTGGAAGCAGGATGGCCCAGTGGTGAGAGCACTCGCCTTCCACCAATGTGGCGCGGGTTCGATTCCCAGACTTGGCGTCATATGTGGGTTGAGTTTGTTGGTCCTCTTCTCTGCTCCGAGAGGTTTTTTTCCGGGTAATCCGGTTTTCCCCTCTCCTCAAAAACCAACATTTGATTTGATATGTATTGATTTGATTTGATTTGATTTCATTTGTGCACGACCCCACAAGCTGTTCAGCCTTAAAACACTATCGTGTGAAAATAAAGGATTATTATTATTATTATTATTATTATTATTATTATTGTTTGACAATTGTAATATGAATCTCGTAAAAACGAAGGAATTCTAACTTCTATTCCATGTATTCCTATTCCGGAATACGTTCAATCGAACGCGCCCTTAGTCTTCGTGGCCGAGATGCTAAAGAACTACCACAGATCACCATAATTTACCACAAACGACGGTTTAGTCATTTAGGCCTGGTCGAATATGATGCAGATGAAGTTCATGATGCAAGCAATTAAATTCAATTAAAGCAATTGTATAATCAAAGCTTTATGATAATCTGTCGTCTAAAAACCTTGATTTCCTGAATTAGGGTGCGTTCGATTGAGCCTATTCCGGAATAAGAATACGTGCAGTGATGATTTAAAACACTACATGTGTGGCGTTTTGAAGCAACAAGGATAACAAAGCTTTGTTTAACAAACCTTTTAGCAGGTTTTTGACAATTTTAATGTAAAGCTTCGCAAAAACGAGCGATTTCTAACTTCTATCCCATGTACATGTATTCCTATTCCGGAATACGGTCAATCGAACGCGCCCTTTTAGTCTGTACATTAATAAATCGTGTCAGTCAGGAATACACGAGTATTTTTTAATGAAGGTGAACTCTTGTGAGCATTACGAGAAAAATGATTTTGCACGCGGAAGATCGATTTTGCCAAGTTACATTATAATCAACAAAAGCAGAAGGGGAAAAAATAAGTAAATCAGTGAAACTACAAGCTTGTTGTATCGTAAACATTATACCTCTTTGAGCAGAGTAAACTTCCACTTCATACAGTTCTTGAGTCAAAAAACCCTTGAGTTTTCAAGGTTACATGTCTTCCCGACACGCTGAGCCAACACAGGGTGCGAAATCTGCGAATTCTCCCGTAGCTACGACCTTCAACAGGCGCTCGACATTCCTGACCTTCTTCAGTTGATCTTGTGGCTACAAAAGTTATGAATACAAATCAACATAACTGCAAACCAACTCCTACGAGTCACTATAGGAAATGATGGAACGACAAGTCATTTCAGCAGATTATGAGATTCTCGTAAGAGCTCATTCTGGGTTATGTTTAAAATGTTTTAAACGTTTTTCATGTTTACTTCAAGTGTTTCAGATTGTGGCAGTAACCGCGGCAAGTAAAAGTAAAACTACCATAGCCTTAAACTACTTTTAAAAACAGTTATAAATCACAGCCAACATTTGCGTTTAATGTTTATTCATTCATTCGGTGAACATTATAGAGTGATGTACAATCTTTAAACTTTTGGCCTTCAAACCGAAAGTTAACCAGAGAATATTTTTTTTTCCCTACTGAAGAAGTATCTTTCCGCTTATCTCAGGGCATGTCAAAAGGAGAAAAGCGTTGTCAGTGCTCATTCTATAGCCGAAAGATGATCTTGTGTCAGAAGCGAAAAAAATGAAAATGAGTAATAAATGATGGGTATCATCAATTATTTACGGCAACACAAGACGAGAGTCTGTGTGACGGTATTGCAGTCTCAGCCGACAGCTAAATGTCTACATGTCTATTTCTCAGCTATAAGCCGGCTTTTCAGTTATTTCTTAGCTATCCATTAATTTTGACAAATCTCGGAACATTGCGCACGAACTTCTTTCTTAAATTTGATTGGCTCACAAGCTACAATTAATTCCGGAAATCACCCAACCTACAGAGTCCTAAAAATCCACGAGCCTGGCATCATTGGCTAATGACCTCACAGTTAGTTAATTGATTTGTATTTGTCCCTGTTCAAAAGGAAATAAACAGGGGACATCCACTAGTGCTTTTGTGGCTTGATATCCGTCTCTCAAACAACATTTGATAAAACAATAATTATTGAATTGGATTTTTGTGATATCCGTGAAGAAACAAGCTCTTGAAGTGGAATCCTTGACCTTATTCCGCATGTCACAAAAAAACTCTTTCAAAAAGTGGTTATTTCTCTTCGCTCCATAAAGAACCTTAAAAGCATCAATAAATAGAGGATTGTACCTCATGACTGCCGGGAATACGAACTTGTCATTAGCTTAAGGCGCTTTCCCTTTGTCAGAACTACCTGGCCAGACACATCAGTTTTCAAAACCGATAAAACGTCATGTGTATGAGCTTTATATCCTGATAAAACACTTCTCGTTAGTATTCTTTATATAAAGAATACTAATAAGGAAAAGCTTGTTTTTCTTGTATGCTAATATTCACCTCTCACAATTTGACCATTGTTTTGAGTCCAGAGGAACACGCTCTTTGTGGAATGTTTTTGAAGCCGTTCAAAAAACTCGCAGCACGTGTTTTAACGGGTCTAAAATCACTCGGCTACGCCTCGTGTTTTTAAACCCCAATAAAACACTGCTGCTCGTTTTTTAAACTTTACACAATTCTAATAACTATGCTAATTTTAGAGGCAATATAATCGGTATGATAAGTTCAGGTCAAGTTTTTATCGATGAGCATTCCCAGGAACTATGCATAATCTTTACATTCAAGAGAAACATCACTATTTGAGGCATTGTTATATATCCATTATACTATTCTGATAGTTAAGCTTCTTTTGTGATGGCCTAAA
>NW_027179763.1:152500-180000 GCF_036669935.1 Montipora foliosa
AGTCGGGCTTCAATTCCGACTTGGTCTTTTGAGCGTTCAAGATCTTTTCTACTAACTCAATAACTGGCTGTATTCCCTTGGTAATACCTCTCTGGGCCTCTTGCAGTGCAAGATCCTTGGTCCTTGCCTGCCTGGCTAACTCAAACCAGAATTCAAGGTTGACCTTCGGTACACACAAGAAATCACCATTTTCGGGCGCTTTGTACTTAGCCTCAATTTCCTTCAGCTTGGAATCCAATGCTTTTTTCGTACAAGCCTCATTTACTCTTAAGGCTAAGACCTCACTCACTTTGGGACCTTTCGCATCCGAGTCATCGAAGATTGATGGCAGGTCCAGCTCTGCTGCTTCAGCAGTTGTATCAGTGCATGAAATGGGTTGTGAGGGGTCGAAAGAGCCAGCATCAGTCACGCTGGCGACACGTGTAGGTTGTGACTCGTCAGCCGTCGCTGCTAAACTTCGTTTGGCCAGGTTAGCAGCTAAAGGTTCAGAAGCTGGCCTTTTCGAAGCCGTTACTTGGGAGATAAGAGACTTCATTGACTCCATAGACGAAAACAGTTCGTGCAACCCCAACTGGCTTTTAAGGTCTTCAATATCAACCTCAAAATCGTCGATGTTGTCATTCGCTTCGAGTTTCTCGCCCGCTTCGGGCATGTTCACATCGCTCGCTTCGAGCGTAGATATATTTGTAGACTCGTTGAGTGCCTTGTCCATTTCGGTAGTTGGAAATAAATCCCCTCTAAATTAGTACCGTAACCGCCGACAAGAAAGCACGAAAAGGAGAATGGATTTGTGTCACACGTTAGGCTGTTTATATATGGTGCATTTGCATGACAATGGTTGCTTTGAAGTGTGACCGCTGACCTCAAGTACTGAAGAGGAATGCACAGTTATCCCATAATGCGGAGTGTATCGAAAGAGAATTATTTAATACATAACAACTTATACTGTCACTTACTGTGTCAGTAGTATAGCGCGTGAATGGGAAGTGAGTTACTCCTGCTGCGTCGTCATCCCAGGACCTCGTCGCTCGGTCAAAGCAGTACAGGAGTCCGAAAAGATGCTTGTTAATGCGTTTAAGCCTTGAAAAAATGTCTGGAACTGTAAAAACTGTTTTCAAACTGTGGATAAATTTCTGCACAAGAGAGCTGAACTGAGCTATCCTCCTTCTTCTGATGTGGATTGAGCCAAGAAATTCGCAGATTTCTTTAATATATAGCAAAATATCCGTAATAACCTCTCTAGTGATGCTTGCGATGCGGCACCTTTCCTCTCAGACTCAGTCCACTGCCCTTTTCAGTTACGTTGACCAGCTTTGAATAGGTGTCGGTTGAACAAGTGAATCATCTTATCAAGACTGGTTCTATAAAGTAGTGTGCTTTGGATCCATTTCCTGTGTGTGTGCTCAAATTCTGCCTTTTTGACCCTCTGCCCGTGATTACTAAAATGATCAATCTTTCGTTGGAGACAGGAACTGTTGAGGATGTTCTCAAGGAAGCGCTGTTGATCCCTTTATTGAAGAAGGTGAATTCTGACTTTGAGCTTTTTAGTAATTTTCGACTCATTTCGAATCTAATGTTTACTTCTAAATTAATTGAAAAGGCTGCTGCTCATCAGTTAACTAGCTCTACTTTAAATAATGATCTTAGGTGAAGTTTTCCAGTCTGCATACAAGAAATTGCATAGTACTGAAACAACTTTGCTTAGAGTTCAAAATTATATCCTGCGAGCTATTGATAGTCGCCGCTCTGTTCTCCTTGTTTTGTTAGATCTATCTGCAGCCGTTGATCATTTTATTCTTTTGCAGCGATTGTCACATCGTTTCGGTAATAAGAGCAAAGCACTTTCCTGATTTAAATCTCAACTCACTAATAGAAAGCAGTTTGTGATGGTTCGGGATGGAAAGTCCACTAGTTGAGATCTTTTTTTGTGGTGTACCTCAAGGCTCAGTCTTATGACCTATTTTATATTAACTGTACACGTCACCGTTGGCGGACATAGTTAGATTTCACGGGATGTGTTTTCTCTTCGTTCTACACGCAAATTGATCTTTCATTTGAGTCGTCTTCGATGGTTGACAAACTTTCTGCTCTTTCCTGCATTGAGGCCTGAATTAGTGATATAAATAAGTGGATGCTAAGTATCTAATAAGCTTATTATAAGCTTAATAATAGTAAAACGGAGGTGCTAGTCATTTGAGCGCCACACCGCCCTCACCCACAGCTTGATCTTTCACTTGTTGGCGATGAGCATGTAGTACCTACTTCATCCGTGAGAAACTTGGGAACCGTCTTCGATGACAACATGACACTTAAGTCTCACGTCGCTACTATTTGTAAATCTGCTTTTTTCACATTAGGAATATTGCTAGAATTAAGCGATATTTGTCTCAAGCGAATATTGACACTCTAATTCACGAGTTTGCTAGTTGTAAGTTGGACCACTGTAATTCGCTATTTATTGGCTTCACCTTCAGAATTGTGCTGCTTGGTTGGTTGTTGGTGGTCGTAAATACGACCCAGTTACGCCAGTGTTACGTCAGCTTCATTGGCTACCGATTGAGTAGAGATACTCCTAGTCACTTCATGCTACACAAACCAGGATAAGCTCCGGCCTAATGGGCCACTTGGATCGTAAGCAGACTTTACCTTACGTTAAACGTTCTCCAAGGTTTTTATACACACCCTTACTTAGATATGCCTAGGATGTGCATATTCATGGTTACAGAAGGAAATACTGAAATTATTGCACAGACTGAAACTGTTAGGGCCGATTTACACGGTACCATTTTGTCGTATGCGACAAAATCGTATCGGGTAAATCGACCCTTAGATAGCGACTTATCTACCGGTATGTTTGTCCGAATGTGACAAAGTATCAAGATTGCCAATTCCATGTGTCAAGTATACATTTATAAATCAAGTTACTCATATTCATATCAAATTGACATATGATTTATGTGAAACGATTTATCTATACATCAAGTTTTTTATATTCATATCAAGTTTCCAGATATTCCCGTCAAAACAGCTTTCCCTTACCAATGGAACTATGTCAATATCAAGCCGACGTTTTTACTTTTGATAAAAAAATTCATGTCAAGTTAACGTTAACATTTTTATATATCAAGAAAGCCTGGTGCCGAGCATTTCAAAAAGGAAGAGGGAGTCTGAGAACCAGCCGTACAATAAACAACATCTGGTGGCCGCGAATCTCTTCATTCCGAACGCAGAAGAGTTCTTCGAAAACTGATCTTGTCTTTGTTCACAATGTACCCCGCAATGATGATCAAGCTAAGTTCTTGTCGAGAAGAGTAGAGTAGAGCAGAGCAAAGAAACTTTTACAAACTAGTAACATATCAACCATTCTAGTCATCGAAACACGTCTTCATAGGACTCTCACTCTCGGTTATGACAATGAGAAACTGATAAATGCCTTAAGACAAATCTTGTTGCGACTGAAAATCCTGTACTGCCATAACAACGAGGAAGCTGATTACGAGTACAATATAGCAGTATAGCAGATACCGCGTTGGATGACATCATTCGAGAAATTCTGTCTTCGGCTCCCAAATAGGAAATTGCCGAAGACGGTATAGGGTTCTTGAAGCAAGTCCAAGTAACCCGGAAATATCCGTTCATGTGATCTATACGACCCTCTCTGAATGCTCCTTGGAGAGTCCAAAGGATGGCCTCCTCTCAAGTCCAGATTGCCGGTATTCGGGATGAAAATACAACAGCAACGAAACTTTATTTAACCGTGGGACCCTTTTCACTAAAAAGTGGTCCTCTCAAGAGCTGTGTGCATTAACACTAACAAATATAATGCCAGGAGTACCTAAAATCTTAAACTTAAAAATTACAAGCATCGTTGAAATATCTTATATTAAGTACTATAAAATTAATTTTAAATTTGCAGTAGCAGAATAAAACTATTTAAAGTAGTGAGACCTGCTTAGCATCAGCTGAGACACTGGTCTATGTTAAGCCTAATTTCCACATGATCTGCAACGGTCTGCGACCATCGGAAGCTGTCTGCGTCAGTCTTATCGCAGATGATCGTAAGCACCGCAAGAAAATGTTTCCATATAAAACTGAAGCGATCGCAGACAAGCGTACCACTAATCCTCTGTGAAGTGAGGTGAAAAAGGCACGCACTTACTTCAAGTCTGATTGGACGTGTTTCAAGGCGAACAATAGTGTGTCGCCGATAGGTAACAGATCATATCAGACACGCGTTTCCATTAAAAACTGTCTTAGTCAGAAGCGTCGTAATGGTCAGGTCAACGTTCCCGATCACCCAGACCGTGTGCCGCAGATCGTCTCAGACGCCGGGGTCAAATGTTTCCATATGTCTGCGACGTGGAACAGACCTATCGGCAATTGTGTCCCAGACCGATCGCAGACCGTTGCAGATCACATGGAAACCAGGCTTTACTGCGCCCCTATAACGGAAACATTTGGCTGCAGAATAAACAGGTTATGTTGGGCGCCCCGAAGATTATGTGTGTAAATGGTATTTACGCTGGCAAATTTTTCAGACGCAGGTATTCGGGTACAAAGTTATTCAGTAGTTACTGTATTTGAATATTAAAGATTTGAAATATCGTTTTCACGTCTGTCAGCTAGGCTTTTCCATTTGAGGGCACAATGAATCTGTGTAGATCTGACCTCCCAATCAGACCCTGTTATTACGCGTGCTGCCCTAATTTGTAATTTCTCTAGATTTTGGCTCAATTATTACCGATGCAGGCCCACACAGCGCTGCAATAATCAATATGTGGTAGAATTAGTGACTTATAAATCGTTATTAGGGTACTCTGGGAACATATTGGTTTTATCCTCCTCTGGGCGGCAAGTACCTCAGCAACTTTACCGACGACTTCAGAGATATGAGCCTCCCACGAGAGTGTTTCATCTCCCTGAATGCCTAGGCATTTGTACGTATTGACTCTTCCAATAACTGAATGCCCATCAAGGCAGATGTGAGGTTCACTTGGGAGCAGAGAGATTTTATGTCTTGTCCCTGAAAACAGACGCTTGCTCTTGAGGACATTAACTAAAGACTTTTTTTTTCAGATTGCTTAGATCGTAAGCGAGGGATGAAATCAACTCTTCAGGGGTTTTGGAGTGAGATTAGTTTCATCGGCATACATCCTCCGTCTGATAGGATGTTTTAGGTCAAGGTCATTCATGTATAATAGGAATAGCAGCGGGCCAAGGATAGACCCTTAAGGCACCCCACAACGTAAGTAGTTTCAGAATTTACGTTGTTTATAACTGTGACCTGAGTTCTGCCTCAGAGGTCACGAGTCTCGAAAAAAATTAAAACCTGCACCTTTAAACCCATACAGCTCCAATTTTGACAGAACTATCTCATGGTCAATACTTATAGTATCAAATGCCTTTTTAAATCAATAAAAAGAATGGTATTTGTTAAGCCATCATCCATGTTAATAAGATACCAATTGTCTTTCATGTCAATAAGAGCCGTAAGGGTAGAGTGCATGGGTCTAAAGCCAGACTGATATTTCGAAAGTAGCTTCAATTCGCTGACTCATATTTATATACCTGATTGAAAATGGCTTTCTCAAAATGTTTAGCTATTAGATTTCATGATAAAAATTACGGGCAGAAACATACTTATTAAAGACAACGTTTCGGTGTCCTCATGACACCATCATCAGGTCAAATATAATATTTTACAGATAACTCGAATATTAATTTTCAAGATTAAGTTCAAAGTCCCTAGAGGCTAGGTGAAAAGTTTTGCCTTTATCGAGTCACTTTGGATATTCAGACATGGTTTGTGCTCGCGAATAAGGAACATTTCATACACAAGACAAATCAAATTTGCATGAGCATTTCTTAAGAATGCGAAACATGTCAGATGTTATTGTTCTTGATTGATGTTGACTTTGGCTGTGATTGAATATTGAACCAGATCTTTTATGCTCATCGATCCGTTGGTAGAGATGTCGACGCATGTAACCAACATAGCTGGCATCACACCAGCCACATTCAAATTTGTAAACTACTGATTGTTCGTTGATCAACGCGGACTTGATTTGTTTATGTTTGAGATCTTCTCCAATTTTTCGAGAAGTAAAGACTAGGCATAAGTCGATGTTTAACAGCTTACCAAGATCTTTCAACTGCTTGCGCACAGAGTAAGCTGATCTTTGTTCCTTGAACGGTAGAACAATTCGTACTGATTGCGGGTCAGGTGTAGATTTGCGTGGAGGTGCTGGTGTTTGTTTGGAAGTGATAAAGTTGGAGATCATAGAGTGAACAAGATGTTCAGGATATGCCAACTGTAGGAATAACGTCTTGAGGCGGCTACACTCTTCATGAAATAATGACCAGTTAGATGATAGCTTGAAAGCTCGGTCTAGCATAGTAATAATTAAGGATTTCTTATAACGATTATCAACGTGACTATTATAATGTAACAATAGACCCGTATTGGTCGGTTTCACGTATACACTAGTCGTAATATTCTGACCGTCTTTTCTTAGGACCATGCCTAAGAAAGGGAGAGTGTTCTCAGTTGATAGTTCCATAGTAAAGCTAATCGATGGGTGGAGATCATTCAAAGCATGCAGAAAAGAATAGGCAGAAACTTCATCTTTCATGGTAGTTAAAGTATCATCAACGTAGCGCCTGTAGTATGATGGTAATTTGTTCTGGAGCCCAAGTTGTTCTTCAAGACTACACATGAAGGTGTTAGCCATGAGAGGACCGAGGGGAGAACCCATAGCCACACCCTCCGACTGCTCGTAAAGTTCGCCATTGAATTGAAAAAACTGATCTTTCGTTGCGATGTTTAAAAGCTCAATCAGGTCGGATTTTGTGATGTTGAGGTTATATGTGGCATTAAACCAATTGTTAGTAAAAGCCTTTTCCGCTAGAAGACTGATAGTTTCATCAAGAGGCACGTTAGTGAAGAGGGACGTTACGTCATACGATACGATAATGTCATTGTCGTTAAATGAAGTATTGCGAACTTCTTCTGCGAATTTGAATGTATCAGTGATTGTATGTTCATTGATGGATAGCGGTTTCAGTTTTCCTTCGAGCCACTTTGCTAGGTCGTAATTATAGGTCTTGGTGGCTGACAGAATGGGTCTCATCGATAACGTCGGTTTATGTGTTTTCGGTAAACCATATAGATGAGCAAGCCTAGAACCAGTTGGACAAAGTGTGTCAGCTACAGGTTTAGGTAGAATCTTTCGAATTACATTACCAACGAGTTTCTCTTTCTCCAAGAGAGGATGGTAGTGCTTGGGAGGACGTCCCCTTGTCTTGCGTCTTTCATGTCACGTTTTCTAAACTTAGACATATCATTAATTGAAGCTTCGGCTAGCAATTTCAAGTACTCCGATTTATCCATCACTACTACACCAGTCCCCTTGTCTGGCTTTGTTACAATTATATCATCGCGCTGTTTCAGACGTTTGATTGCTCTCTGTAGAGTCTTAGGCGAGTCTTGACGTAGTTTAATGCAATAGATCGTAAAGTGCTGGCAGCCAGTTCTTTTTGGTCATCAGAGAGTTTAGGTTCCAGCATCCAGTAAGCTTTTTCAAAGCCAACCTTGATCTCGAGAGGTAGAACGTCTCGCGGAAACGCAAAGTTCAAACCACGACATAGTACAAGCTTCTCAAAGAACGATAATTTGTAAGAAGAGATGTTTTTCACGTGTTCATCAACATCAACAGTTTTATGCATCAATCTAGATAGTTTCTTAACATGGCCGAACATAACATCTTTGTAATGTTTCTCACGTAGCTTGGTTAATATGTGAAGAGTACTCAAGTAGCGTATAGTGCTATAGGAATGACGAACATCACTATAGATCTTGTTTATCTCTTCTTACAGTCTTGTGTTTTGTTGACATTTCAAGCGTATTTCTTCAGCAATGACGTTTTGACTGAAATCTTTGGAGGACTGTTTCCATTTTCCTTTTGCTTGGTGACTAACTTCAGCGAATGTTGGAGTAAGGTTGAAGCTTTGACAGAGACGAAGGAATTCAATCGAACATTGACAATTTATCTGTTTCTTGCTAATATGTTCAAGACGACTAAACAAACTTAGCTCATTGTCCCGTTTAAGAATTCCTATCAAACATGATAATGTAATGGATTTGATGATAAAAATTACGGGCAGAAACATACTTATTAAAGACAACGTTTCGGTGTCCTCATGACACCATCATCAGGTCAAATATAATATTTTACAGATAACTCGAATATTAATTTTCAAGATTAAGTTCAAAGTCCCTAGAGGCTAGGTGAAAAGTTTTGCCTTTATCGAGTCACTTTGGATATTCAGACATGGTTTGTGCTCGCGAATAAGGAACATTTCATACACAAGACAATCAAATTTGCATAAGCATTTCTTAAGAATGCGAAACATGTCAGATGTTATTGTTCTTGATTGATGTTGACTTTGGCTGTGATTGAATATTGAACCAGATCTTTTATGCTCATCGATCCTTTGGTAGAGATGTCGACGCGTGTAACCAACATAGCTGGCATCACACCAGCCACATTCAAATTTGTAAACTACTGATTGTTCGTTGATCAACGCGGGCTTGATTTGTTTATGTTTGAGATCTTCTCTTAATCTTGAACATTAATATTCGAGTTACCTGTAAAATATTATATTTGACCTGATAATGGTGTCATGAGGACACCGAAACGTTGTCTTTAATAAGTATGTTTCTGCCCGTAATTTTTATCATCAAATCCATTACATTATCATGTTTGTTTAGCTATTACAGAAAGTAATTTGCTGGGTCAACCTTTGAAAACTGGAGTTAGTTGAAAAAAGTTGAAAATATGTGTAGGGAAGACGCAATAAAAATAAAATAGAATATAATAAAATAGAATAACATAATATAAAATAGAAATAAAATTACTTATCTTATTCGTTTGAGTAAAATACAGCATTACTTTGATACCCTTGAGAAAATATAAATAATATGCAAAAGACATGTTAAGGAATAAATGAATTATGAGATAACCAAAGGAGAAAAAAAAATAGACTGTTAACGAAGTTGAAGGACCCAAGCAATACAATCAAATAACTGAAAATCCTTCTCGATTACCAAATATCCAAAATAAACATTTTGCAAATGTTGGCAATTTACTAGCAAGCAAACAGCCAAAGAAAAATAGTTATATGAATTATCTCAGTAAACAAAAATCACTTGATTCTTCCCTTTTTTTCAAACCCATTACACCAGAAGAAGTTAAACAGGAAATGTTATCTCTACCAAATAATAAATCCAGTGGCTTATACTCCTGCCCTACACAACTGCTTAAATGTTCGTGTAACATCATGTCTCCAGCACTTTCTCTTAATTTAAATTTATCTGTTACGCTTGGTGCCTATCCTTCAAAACATAAGATTTCTAAAATAACGCCAATATATAAAAGTGAAGACGAAACCGACCCTTCTAATTATGGTATTGACCAATATCTCTTTTGTCTAATTTTAATCGGGTTTTTGAAAAACTATCATATTGCCGGATGAAGGAATTTATTGACAAAAATAATCTAATATATTCCTCGATACGGTCAATCATGAAATATTACTCGATAACTCGAACTTTCACAGTTTCCGGAGATTGATAAATGATTGGTTTCATTCACATCTAAAAAATAAAATGCAAACCATTCAAATTGGAGAGTATTTATCAACAAAACCTTTTTTCTCCCTGTGGTGTGCCCCAGGGATCAGTCCTAGGACCTCTTCTATTTTTACTTTACATAAATGACATTCACCTCAGTTCCGATAAACTAAAATTTTATCTCTTTGCAGATGATACTAATATACTTTATGCTGATAGGAATCTTAAGGCGGTCGAACAAACTGTTAATGTGCAGAGTTAAAGAACGTACATGATTGGTTGACTACAAATAAGTTGACATTGAATACAAAATAATCTAATTGTGTAATTATTCGTCCTCGTCAGAAAAAAAAATACATTTTTCTTCCTAAATACGTATTTTAGATTGTGAAACAAACAAAAGAGCCAGTTTAGAGCAAAAAAGTTATGTCAAATGCCTAACTGTTCAAGTATTTCAAGCCAAATACCGTTGTAACACAAACTTTCTCCAGTTCTATCAAATCTTGAGTGCAATCCCTGTGCGTTTGAAGAACAGAGCGCGAGCCCTAGGATACAATTCGAGCTTCAATTACGGAGAAAACTGGAAATATTTTTTACTGAATAAAACAAGTCAAATCAATTTTGAAACATATAGGGCAAGAGACTATTATCCCCTACTTGTCGCTAAGAAACACCAATGACCCCATACTGGACCGGAAAGATTGAAAAGTGATATTTCAATAGATACTGAGATTTGGACAGATGCTTTTGAAACGGCTTCGAAAACATGCAAAGAAAATAAGTTGAAAGAATTTCAATTCAAATTTATCCATAGGATTGTTACTACAAAGAAAGAACTTTGCAGGTATCGGATAAGTACAGACAGTGACTGCATCTACTGTGGTGAGCCAGACTCCATAAATCACACCTTTATCGACTGCGAATTTACCAAAACCTTCGCATGCAAAGTGATAAATTGGTTTAACACTCAGCACGGTTTCAACTTTCAACCAGATACAAAACAAATGCTTTTCGCCACCTTTATCACCCAACATACATGAAGCCAGTGAGAAAATTCAATTACACCCTCCTTTTCATGAAATTCTATTTGTATGTAAGTAAACTAAACAACAGTTCACTTGTAGTAACCAAATTTATCACTAGAATCAATTATAAATACAAAGTTAAAAATTTGCTTGTAACGTCATGTTATGCTCCTTACAAATCTAACAGACTGTTACTTTTTAATTGTATTAAAATAAGATCAGAAATCTTTTTGCCCTCCCCCTCCCCACGCTATTAGCCATTTGCTTGCTTTTTTATTTATTTCGTGATTTCGTGTATTTAAGTTTTCCTTGCTTGCTTAATTATCCAGGTTTGACCCTAGTTAAATGCACGCCCGATTTTGACATGCATCACGAAGTGTCCCTTGAAGTACAAGCATTTGCTACCTATTTTCAACAATAAGGTAATTTTTAAGGGTAAAGGTTAGCGTTATTTTTAGCTTTGGATAAATGCAGCAGTTAATCTTTACTTAAAGGGCAGCATTTGGGGGACACTTTTTGACGTTAATTGTCTGTATTCGGAGACACAAGTGATGTTGAAGTTTGCGAGAAGAGCAAGGGGACACTTTGTGACGCTTATTAAAATCCGCGTGCATCTAATTAGGTTCAAACCTGGACATAAGTGAATTATTGGCCAATATCTCTTTTGTTTAATTTTAATAGGTTTTTTGGAAAACTATTACTGGGGGTATATTACCAGATGAAGGAATTTATTGACAAAAGAAATCTAATGTACTCCTCACAGTATGGCTTTCCCAAATCACATTCCACAGAGCATGCCATACTTGATATTGTCGAAGCAATACTGAGCAATATGGATAAACGTTACTTCTCATGCGGTATCTTCATTGACCTAAAAAAGGCATTCGATGCGGTCAATCATGAAATATTACTCGATAAATTGAACTTTTACGGTTTCCGGGGATTGATAAATGATTGGTTTCAATCACATCTAAAAAATAGAATGCAAACAATCCAAATTGGAGAGTATTTATCAAAAAACGTATTTCTCCCTGTGGTGTGTCCCAGGAAGCGGTCCTAGGACCTCTTCTATTTTTACTTTAAAGACATAAATAACATTCACCTCAGTTCCGATAAACTAAAATTTTATCTCTTCGCAGATGAAACTAATATACTTTATGCTGATAAGAACCCCGAGGCAGTCGAACAAATTGTTAATGCAGAGTTAAATAACGTACATGATTGGTTGACTACAAATAAGTTGACATTTAATACAAAAAAAATATAATTTTGCAATTTTTCGTCCTTGTCAGAAAAAAATGCATTTTTGTCCCTATATAAGTATTTTAGATTGTGAAAGAAGCAAAAGAGTCAGTTTAGAGCAAAAAAGTTATATCAAATACCTAGGTGTTTTAATCGATCAAAATGTGTCAAAAATATGGAAAAGCCATGTTGATTCTGGCATAAAATTCATAAAAATAATTAAAATCATAGCATCATGATTGCGTCCAATGCGTCCAATGCGTATTTAAACAAAATCTTGCTTCTTCAAAAGCCAGTGCTGCGCTTAATCTATTTTGCCGATCGAAGAGAACATGCCATCCCTTTATTTGTCAAAGCACAAATTCTGCCTGTTACTTTCCTATATTATGAAGTCGTAAGCAAATTAATATTTGATTTGCACAATCAGAGTGAGCCCCCAATCAACATTTGTGAAACTATTTACTAAAACATCCCACATTCATACCTACAATACTCCACCATCCAAATCGCAGCTACTAAACTGTGGGCTATAAAGAAGCCGTTTGAACCTGCTGTACTGTTCTCGATGTCACTTTCCAGGATGTTATGGCATTACACCAAGATTTGTCTTGAGGGCTTTCATCAGCTGCTCAATGGCGTCATAACTGAGAGCCACCTGGTGAAGACGTATTTCGATGATGCAGCGTTGATGCTCGTAACGTTCCTACGTACAACTATGCTCTTCGGTGCATTGTGAACACAGACACACAAGATTCGCCATGTTTATTGTACAGCTGGTTCTCAGACTTTCTCTTCCTTTTTGAAATGCTCGGCACCAGGCTTTCTTGATTTATAAAACTTGACATGAATTTTTTTTGCCAAATACTAGCCTGCGAGCAGGCCCTCCGAGGGACTGGGGTTGGGGGTAGAATGAGAGCCTGCCCGCAAGGCTTTGTATTCTGAATGTCGCGTCCAAATTTTGGACGCAAAATACTGATTGGCTGAAATGAAATTACCTCGTGACGTCACCAGTGACAAGCTCCGACAATAAGAAAGCCTCTTCGCTTCGCAGAGATGCGTCTGAGAAAATTGTAGAATGTTGCAATTTACCATAACTTTACATAATTAAAGGTCGGGCGACGCGATGCAATGGCTTCTCTACTGGAAGGAAGGAAGTTCTATCTCTGTTATCCACAGGATTCGGAAAAAGGCTTATTTCCCAACTGTTTTTCGTAGCGGCCAAAATACAACGAGGGCGACTTCATGTCACCGTGGTAGTTTCCTGTCCTCGACAAAGCATTATCGCTGATCACATTTGGACAAAAATGGGCCTTTCGGCTGCCTCTGTTGCTGATTTAACGATAGAGAACGACAGAGGAACTCTACACGATTTTAGCAAGTATTTGGTTAAGCCGAAAAGGCGACTCCACAAATGATTGCTCGATCTCCTCGTAACTCCGCAAATACTCAATAAACCTTTGAAATAAATTGGTGTAGGTATTAGAATATTGTAATGTATGTAATGTCTTGATTCATTAAAATAAATTAAAAAAGATAACCCCGCTTCGCTTTACCGAAATTTGGCAGCAGTTGTGGTCGACGATTCTCACACAGAGGAGATGCGGTCAGGGAAAACGAATTTCTCTATTACGATTCCCGTCGTTTGAAGTTTGTGTGCTTAATTTTTCCCTAACGAACGAAACATTTTTTCCGCGGAAGGGACTTCGACGAATTACCGTAATGAATATTCAGCTACGCTTTACAGCATCAGCAATAGTTGTTATAGGCTTTTCTGGCGAAGTCTTCCTTCCTTTACAGTTTTTTTTTGAGTTTCTGCCTCGAGCAAATTGAAATACACAACGGGTGGCTTTCTGTTTTCTGTTCTTTTTTCAATGTTTACTTCGGGTGCGCGCTGATTGGCTAATTTTTGACAGCTCTCTCAGCGTGACATCAGGAGGCGGCATTCAAAATTCAAAGGGATGCGTGCAGGCTCTCCTTCTCTCCCACCGAGGAGAGAGAGCCTGCTCGCAGGCTAGCCAAATATGAAAGAGTCGGCTTGATACAGGCATAGATGCAATGGTAAGGGAAAGATGTTTTGACATGAATATCTGGGAACTTGATATGAATACAAAAAAAAAAACTTGATGTATAAACATATCGTTTGACATAAATATCTGACAATTTGATATGAATCTAAGAAACTTGATTTATAAGTGTATAGTTGACACGTAAAATTGGCAATCTTGATATTTTGTCACATTTGCACAAGCACACACCGGACAAAGCTATCTGGCCTTTGAACAACTGCATGGGTGCACATCTTTGATCTTTGTTTTTTATTTTAAAAGTAAGTTCCTTGTTTTCTTTAGAAAATAGGGATACAAATAACATGAAAAAGGAGACTCGTTTAAAAAATTCTACCAAGAAAATTACTTTATATATTAAAAATCACCATGGTTTACAAGAAAACAAGAAATTGACATCTCTCTGCTTGAATCTTTCATGAAAGGAATGGTCACAGTGCAAATGTATTTCCTCCTTTTCGTTGTCAGCTGAGAACAGAAAATGTAAACATCTGTGTTTTCAGCCACCTTACCTACTCTGACCACGACAGAAGAATTAAATCTGGAATAGTAGTAGTACACTTCTTTCACTGGTACCCTCCTTCCCAAGTCAACTTGCCAGACTGACGAATAAAGGCTCCTACTCCCGAGGTTTCCATCTACTAAATAGTCAGCTTGAAAATTAGATTCTGAAGGACTTACTGGCTTTCTGAATGCAAGGTTTCCTTAAATTGAACAGAGATAAAAACAGCAACGCACTTGGTAATCTGTGACCCTACCTAGGATGACTAATTTGCTTTTTTTTTGTTTGGAAAAATTAAGAATGTGACGAATACCTGCTCTAAACAAAGTACAATGTAGCATCTGCTTTAGTCCTTTTGTTGATAATAACTTTGGTCGAACCATTGTCAAATTGCCTAATGGACTGATACATGCATATCCACAGTAACTTGACAATATTATCATACAATCATGGAGCTCTTCACATGACCCCGGTTGACCGAGATGGATCGGTTACCGAGATGAAACTGGTTTCTGCTTTTTATGGCGACTTTAAGCCCGCTTTCCGAGATGAAGTTTTGAAAGAATTGTGACGCGACCATTCAGGCCTGAAATGTAACGAACAAGCGTGGCGATTTTCTTTGTTTAAGCAACCTCAAATTAATTTTGACTTTACGATAACTATCAAATGAAACCAATCTAAGGTTCATTATCGAAGAAAAAATAAGTAAAAGCTGGGTAATGTCCGTTTTGTGAGAATGATAAAGACATGAGAAATGAAATGATGGTAGAACCAACTGGGATCTCGGAAAAAATCCGAGCATTTCTCATGCGTTTATCACTCTCACATTCGCTCACTTGGGTGGTTGGTTGGCCGCATCTCAGATATGCTTTAAAGGTGACTGCGCGATGCAGTTATGAGCTATGCTGTCAGTCATTTGACTCTGTAGCTGCGTGATGCAGCTCAAGTAAAAGACCCACATTTCACCCTTGCTCGCCATAGAGTCTCCAGTAGCTCAGTGGTTAGAGCATCCGACAAGATCACGGAGGGTCGTGGGTTCGAATCCTCGGATTTTTTCCGAGTTCCCAGTTGGTGTTACCATCATTTCATTTCTCAAATGTCCGTTTTATAACGAAAATGTATTGTATTATTTTCCTCCCGGTAACCGCGATGAAGAGTTCATATGACAAAATTTTCAGCCCGCTCCCAAGGTCTCGGCCACCGAGCCAACCCGCCTTCTCATGCGAACATATCGAAGATTTTACAAAGGATTGAGATGCGAAGCAACATCTCGGAAACCAGGCCAGCCCTGGCCAGCCGGGCTCATATGAACAGGCCCTAAACAATAATCATCGCAATACCTAAGACACCTATCAAGCTCTGGGACACTATTTTATTAATTCCCGTTCATTTAATGCTCTCCATATCTCTAGCACAAGGGTGCATTTATTAAGGCGGCTTTACGACTTTTAGGTATTAGAAAAAGTTGGTATTAGAAATCCCGGGAATTTCAAGTACATTCTCAGTAAATTCTACTCTTGAGAAATTTGTATACTGAATTAAAATGCTTCTGAGACGAAATTTTGACTTTTTCTTGTTGTTTGGTTTTCGTGACTTTTGAAGGCCAATGATTACGACTGCCAAATTTGAGTTGGAAATTCCAAATGGAAGCGCGCTTTTTCGATGCATGCTTTTCGTGACCGAGCGACCGCCATTGCTTGTCTCATTAAGATCCAAGGGAGTCCGTGACATCATCAAAGTGCTCTGAGGCGAAGTGACAGCTCCACACGTGGAAAAATGTCCCGTTGTGCATGCTCATCGTTTGTAAAAAAAATAAAAAATAAAAAAAAAAAAAGGGCAAATACGCCAGCTTGTCGCTGTGTTGTACAGGACTGCAGCAACAAGTCAAATCCGATTTGGAATCTCTTTGCAAACGCCAAAGAGCAATTATGAAATGGCCAAGTGGAAAGCCTTTGTTTGCATTCACAGCTCCAACTTCAACACCAAGGGGCTTTTCAAGATCTGCTCAGTTCATCAGGGTAATAAGCATTAATATTTTTGTTACCTTTTTGGGATAGCTGAGGTTAAGAGAATTGAACCTTTATAGAGTTAAATAAATAGAAGTACAAGTACGCGAAATATCAACCTCGTTCCCAGGGTCTCCATTGTCGTTGAGAAGGCAAAGACAAAGAGATCCTGGGAACGAGGTTGCGCGAAATATATGTTTTTAAGATCAGTAACGCAAGGGGTGACAGGCCACACTGTGTCCTTCCTGTGTAAAAACATGTATAGAAGCTTTTATAGTTTTGCTCTAACGAGTAGAGGATTTTCCCTTTTTTGTAGGAAATAATAGGTGATTACAAGTAAAGGTTTTTGAAAGCAATCTGAACTAAAAACCAACGGCAACACCGCACGACGCTTCGACCGAACTCCTGTCATTATCAAGCCAAAAGTGAAGATACAAATTTTTGCATAAGTATAAGTACATGATATAAAACAAAGAAGTATGTAAAGTGTAAAAATGTAAAAAAGGGGTGTTAAAAAACATGCAAGAATAGCATAATTAAAAATGATTTTAAAACGTTCGCACGAATTGAGTCTGACTGTACATTGAGACTTGGTCTCAGTTCATTGATAAAAAAATATGTATTTCATAAATAAGACAGTCAAACTTCTTGCACTTTCTTAAGATGGTAAATTTCTTGGTAAGATCATTGGGCACATAAGAATGTTTCACACGGAAATGTTTTCCAATAGAGGAAGACGCATTCTTGTGCTCGTCTGTGAGTTGATGCAAATTCTGCCGCGTGTAACCAACATAACTTGCATCACACAGGTCACATTTAAATTGATAAACAAGGGATTGTTGGTTGAAAATAGAAGGCTAGACGTCGCGCGGTTTCAGATGTTGTTTGATCTTGTGCATGGCTGACAAAGTGGGCTGGACAGTCACTTCAGCCGATATTGTGAGTGTCGAGTCGTAGGAAGAGAGAAGACGTTAGTTTATTGGATTCAAAGTGGAACAGGGACTTGTGACCACGCATGGCTACCTAATTTATACGAATGGAGAACAATACATGATACATGACAAACATTCCTACATGAGTTGACTGAATAGAGGGTAATGTGAAGTGCTAGATTTTCTATCCCATTTGAACCATGTGAGCGTTGGCCCTACTGATGGAAATGGGCCCAGACAAGGACAGAGAAAAACTCTGACCAGGGATGGAATTGAACCCACGACCTTCGGGTTAGATTTCCGCCGCTCTACCGACTGAGCTACAAGGTCAGACGGGAGCAGGCCATGGGAACCGAAGAAGTTAAAGTCACGGCAATGAACATGTACAAGTACAAGGAAAGGTTACGTTTATACAAACGTTGGCCGTGTAGCACTTATATTTTAATTTTACATGAGGTTTACACATAATCATGAATTACATGAGGTTCACACATAATCTACATCTCCCTTTGTAAAACAAATCAATACAGACTGTAATGAAACTAAAGAAACCGAACAAAGTTAATAGATAAGCACACGCTGAAAGAAAACGAACGAAACTAATTACACCAAAAATAATTCGTAGTTCATCAATCCTAATAGTTAATATCTAATCCAGTCCAAGAATAGAACTTAAACGAGTTTCTCCAATCAAGTAACAAAATCTTGATATCTGGTATTTGGTCTTGAGATCCGTCCAGACCTAATGACAAAAAGTGGTCTTTGAGCATTGGGACGCGAGAGGCAACTGGAAACGGAAACATTTGCCTTAAACGTTTATGATGGATATTTAACTGGAGTCTCGGGTCTGACAGGGGTCTTTACAGGAGAATGCCGACAATTCGCCATGGCATCAGAATTCGCCATGGCCGGCAAACGTTCTAAAACCCGCTCCCAACAAAATGTGGCTGAAGAAGATGACCTTGAGTTTGTGTCACTCTCTCATGTAAGGGAATTGCTTAAAACACAAGAATCTACCATTTCTGCAATGTTTCGGGCGCACATGGAAGCGACAAACAAGCGTATCGACGACATTTTGGTTAAGATGAATGACATCCAACACAGTCTTGAATTCACTCAGGCCGAGGTTCAAGATCTGAAGAAGCAGCCAATGTCTTCTACTAGTCAAGTTCAAAGCGAAAGTGACCCGGTGAAGAGACTAGAGGATCTTGAAAATGATTTTGCTGATTTACAAGACAAAATTGATGATTTAGAGAACAGGTCACGCCGAAACAATTTGTGCTTCGAAGGCGTGCCCGAACAAGATGGCGGTGAAAAGACTTGGGAAGCAACCGAGAAGCGATTGAGAGAGCTTGTTTTACCAAAGCTTGGAGTGCCTGAAGATATTGTTATCGAACGGGCCCATCGTGTTGGTCAACGGCAGAGGTCCCAAAGGCCACGCATGATAATTGCAAGATTTCTCAATTTCAAAGATAAAGAAAAAGTACTTCAAGCAAGAAAGCGGCTCTTAGGTACTAATAAATACATCAACGAAGATTTTTCTGATCGTATAAAAATGATTCGTAAAGATCTCTGGCCTAAAGTGAAAGCAGCACGTCAAGCTGGACAACGTGCGTTCCTTCGCTATGACAAGATTGTTTTTTATGGTCAGCAAGCTGCAACAGCTGCAACAGCGGCTAGTACCAATGATCAATCATAGAGAGCTAAGTTTGTAACTTATTGATGTAACAGTTGTTATTTATTGAACTGAATATGTATACTTGTGCGTATTGCAAAAATTCTACTAATCCTACTAATCCTCCTAACTGGTTATGTTTCGATTGTGTAGCAAATATTTTTCCACTTAATCATCTTGATGACTTTTCCTTCAATCTTGTAATTTTTGAAAATGTCCACGGTACCGTCAATTTTGATACCGATCGCTTAGCAAGTCTCCGTTTCAATCCTATGGAATATATTCAACGCGCTGGTAAATTTAATGATCTAGACCCTGATTCAAATTTTAGTCGAAGTTCCAGTACTTGTGATTACTT
This sequence comes from Montipora foliosa, assembly GCF_036669935.1. NCBI lineage: Eukaryota > Metazoa > Cnidaria > Anthozoa > Scleractinia > Acroporidae > Montipora > Montipora foliosa. The sequence goes on from NW_027179763.1 coordinate 171,935, forward strand.
TGTCGAAGATCAGCTGAATAATCTCACGGCTGCTCGAAATGAAATTGATCTGTCGGTATTACATCTAAACGCATGTATTCTTTATGGTAACTTTGAAAAGTTTAATCAACTGTTAGGGTCGCTTGATCACAGTTTTTCTGTCATAGGAGTAACTGAGACGTGGCTAAATGAGTCTACCTCGGATCTGGTCAACATTCCTGGTTATAATTTTCTTTCGGTTCACAGAATACATAAAACAGGTGGTGGAGTTGGCCTTTATTTACTGAACCAGTTTGAATTTAAAGTTAGACAAGATCTCAACTCTTCATATCCTAATTGTTTCGAGGCCGTATTTACTGAAATCATTGTCCCCAGGGGAAAAAATATTATAATTGGTACAATATATCGACCGCCTAATCAAAATGTTAATGAGTTCCTTGAATCAATGCGAAACTTGTTGACCATTGTCACCAAAGAGAATAAGATATTTTATGTCATGGGCGACTTTAATCTAGACCTATTGCATCATGAGCAACACCCGCTCACAGGCGAATTTGTTGATCTTATGTTTTCTCACTTACTTTACCCTCTTATCACGAAGCCCACTCGCCTGACATCAAATAGTGCCTCTCTTATTGATAATATTTTTACTAACAACTTAACTTGCCTGACTAACAATGGATTAATAGTAAACGACCTATCTGACCATTTACCGATTTTTTCCCTAGGTTTTAGCAATGTTTCCAAAACTCCTAAAAAGAGAGAATGCATTGTAATCCGTGACTTTAAATCCGAACATGTTGAGAACTTTTGTTCCATGTTGGATCATGTTGACTGGGGAAACCTGGACAGATCCAGTGTAAACTCAGCATATGATTCTTTTCTTAACACATTTAGCGAATTGTACAACTCAAGTTTTCCTGTCAAAGTCATTCAACGTAAGCGCCTTAAAACATTCCGTAATCCTTGGCTTACTAAAGGCATAATGAAATCAATCAATACGAAATCCAAACTATACAAGAAATTTCTTAAGAATCCGACTACTGAAAATGAAAGAGCATATAAGGATTTTAAGAATAATTTAACTAATTTAATCTGAACTGTGAAACGAAATCACTACGATGTAAAACTTGCAAATTCCAAAACTGACCTTAAAGCTACCTGGAATATACTTAATGAGGTAATTAACAAACGTAAACAAACATTAAGCTATCCTTCCTCCTTTAAGAATAACGGTAAATGCCTTACAGATTCAGACTCTATTGCTAATAACTTTTGCAAATACTTTTCTAACATTGGTCCTAATCAAGCGTCCAAAATAGCACCAACTGCTGCAAACTATTATGATTATTTAACCAGGCAACCCCACGAACTCTTAGAGTTTCTTCCTCTCACTGGCGACGAACTTAAAGAAATTGTCCAAACTTTTGCTCTTCATAAAGCTCCTGGAGTTGACAACATACCCATGCGAGTAATTAAGCTCAGTATTGACAAGATCCTTGAACCTTTAACAGAAATTATTAATCTTTCTCTCGAGAGTGGGTGTTTCCCGGACGCCCTCAAAATTGCGAAAGTACTACCGATTTTTAAATCAGGTGATCCCGAAAGGTTTGAAAACTATCGGCTTATTTCTATTCTTCCAGCCTTTTCTAAGCTTTTCGAAAAAGTAGTTTACAATCGAATTTATAGATTTTTGACAGATTACAACCTTTTGCATAATAATCAGTTTGGCTTTCGCAGGAATCATTCGACGTCTATGGCTTTGATTCAATTGGCCAATAACATCGCCTCTTCGATGAAACAACTGTCGGAGGTTTTCTTGATCTTTCTAAAGCGTTTGACACTATTGATCATCATATTCTTCTTAATAAACTCGATTGCTATGCTATTCGAGGGCCTGCCCTTGAATAGATTGTCAGCTATCTGACTAATAGGAAACAGTTTGTACAGTTTGGTGCTGTTTGTTCGCAACCTGAGCCAATAACATGTGGTGTTCCTCAAGGATCAATCTTGGGTCCTCTTCTATTTATTATTTACATTAATGACCTTCAAATGCATCTAAGGTTGTAAAAACGTTTTTATTTGCTGATGACACTAGTCTGTTTTATTCTCACAAAGATCGTAATCAGATCATAGCTGATATGAATTATGAATTAACGAAGATAATGGACTGGCTCAAAGCCAACAAACTATCACTTAACATCGCCAAAACTAATTATATATTGTTTCATCCAAAACAAAAATTCATCACTTTTAATAATAACATCACGCTCGATAATGTTTCTGTAAAGCAAGTCGTGGAAGTCACACATTAGTTATGTTGCCAAAAAGATCTCGAAAACCATTGGAATTATAAGCAAGTCTCGTTTTTATCTCTCTCGGAAATCCTTGTTGTCCTTATACTATACCTTAGTATATCCCTATCTTAACTACTGCAATATTGTATGGTCCTCAAATTATCCCTCTAATTTAAACAGGCTTCTCCTGCAGAAACGTATCGTTAGAATCATAGGTGGAGTTGATTAGTTTTGCTCATACTGGACCTTTGTTTTACAGCCTTAACATCCTCGACATCTTTAACATAAATGCTTTCCTTGTGGCTTGTTTTATGTACGCTTATCATAATCACTTACTCCCTAACACTTTTGACAATCTTTTCTCTACTCATCAACAAATTCATACGTATAATACGCGGAATGCTGCCAATTACTGTTCACATTACTGCAGAACTAATATTAAGCAGTTTACGATCCTACATCAAGGTCCCAAGGTTTGGAATTCCCTACCTCGTAATTTGACCTTGTCCAGCAATTATCCTAGCTTTAAGACCTCACTAAAAAAATTTCTTCTCGAGAGGACACTAAATTAAACTCGCCCACCGGCTATTATTTATTATTATTTTTTTGTTTTACGATCGAGGTGATCGAGGTGCCCAGTGTTAATAAGCTTTTAGCTTCTATTGGGTATCCTCGCTACACTTTCAAAAAATATGTATATATAGATATATGTGTATATGTATGCATATATATGTATGTGTGTGTGTATGTGTATATATATGTATGTGTATATGTATATATATATTGTTACTGGTTGATTTTATCATTGTAAAGTTTCGTGTGGCAAATATACAAATAAATAAAAGATGCTCTTGGAGTTCCAGATCTTAATTAGCCTAATATATGTCCCTCAGTCTTGCCTTTGAAAGTCTGACTGTAAGTCCTCCATCCCACCTCCTTCTTTATTGACTTTGGCACCAAGATAGGTAAACTCCTCTACTTCTTTGATGTTTTTACCCACTATGCTGATAGGTACTTGATTGTTCGCATTGATTCGTATGACTTTGGTCCTGGCAAGGTTTATTTTTAGGCCGACCCTTTTGGCTTCCCTGTCCATTCTTGAGGTTTTCTCTTGCATTTGATTTCTTGACGAGGATAGTAATGCTACGTCATCTGCAAAATCTAGGTCATCCAGTTTTGTTGTTAGTCTCCATCTTATGCCGTTTTTCCCCTTGCCAACAGTTCTTCTCATTATCCAGTCCATCACTATAAGAAAGAGGAATCCAGACATGTTGCAGTCTTGTTTTACACCGGTCTTAATATTGAACCATTCACCTCTCTCTCCTTGGTTCTCTACAGCACATTGGAAATCCGCATAAAACAGCTGTATTATCCTTATGATCTTCTCAGGGATGCCGTACTTCCGCATGATAATCCATAGGCTGTCCCGGTGTACCGAGTCGAAAGCTTTCTCAAAGTCTATAAAGTTCACATATATAGTTGCTTGCCACTCGTTTGCTTGCTCTATGATATTCCTCAGAATGAAGACTTGCTCTGTTGTTCCTCTCCCTTGCCTATAACCAGCTTGCTCCTTCCTGAGTCTTTTGTCTGCTCCACTTCTCACTCTGTCAATAACAATACGACCTAGAATTTTTCCAACTATGGACTCTCGTACAAGGCTCAATTTGTTTTGGCTTCGCTTCTCATTGGTCGAAAAAATGGCACAAGCTTTCTAATGCAATCACTAACCTTAGCAGCGGCATTCAGGCAATTTCAGTTCCTCCAACAATCAATTGAGTTTTACTCGGTTAGTTCAACTCCTCGAGCCTTTGAGTGACAACCATACCATTTCTCGGGATTTGGAAAAGACGGCTGTTTATTAAACTCGTGTTGTTCTCGAAGCCTTACACTAAAATAATTTATTATAGCATGACAGTAATTGTGCCAAAGTAATTAAAAGACCAAAAGGACAGCAAACAACTATCAAAGAATTGTGTATTACGGTGAAGTTTGTTAGGGTATGTTAGAGAAAAAAAATTGAAAATGGGATTAATTCTAGGTTGAGTGCTTCATGGACACATCAGTTTCTTAACAACTGGGTTGCTGTCACGTTTTTCTAGCAACAAAAAGGCCGCAAAGATAATAATATTTGAATAAGTGAATTCAGGCCCTCTTTCACCGAACAAACACAGCGATATGGCGGTTTATTAGCATCGATGCTATTTCAATTCAAATGCGTTCGCGTCTTATTTCAAGATGAAACCATCGTTTTCAATGGCTCATAACAATTCCTTCGATTTTCTGGCGTTCTGCTTCCATCTCCCAGATCATTGCTTTCAGCAGGCTCATCTTCGCTATATAAGCAATTTAATCACTAGTGTTTTAAACGCATTTTTCGCTCCATTCTCGGTTATCGCTAACGTCTTGGTGTGTTTTGCCATAGTTGTCAATCCATCGCTTCGCTTGCCATCGTGCCTGTTAATAGCATGTCTAGCTTTCTCGGATATTCTCGTTAGCGGAATCGTACAACCGAGTTACATCGCTTGTTGTCTCGGCGAAATTCACCAAGGTTGTTTCAAATAACATGTGCATCATTGGACGCGCGTGTACCGTGAACGTTAGATTCTGGCCTAGCGGCTTTTACAGCCGACTGATGAAGGGGTTATCCCCAGGAAACGTCTCAAATTAACTGAATTGAGCACTTTTTATAAACATTTTTTGCATCCATTGGAAAGAGGGGACCAATTAAGGAAAACGTCTCGAAAATGGCCCATAAAGTAAGCTGAATTAGAGGCTTTAAAAACACCCCGGCACAAATTGCGTTATCTCCTGATTAGTACTCACTGAAAGTACAAACATCGCAGAACATTTTGTTGCAAACGGTGGCTCCAGAAGTGCCCGCAAAGCCGAGTTATGACAAATTTGGCAAGGGCACCCAAATCACGCATTTTCTGAGATTTTGCAGAGGAGGGGGGTGGAGGGCGGGGGGGGGGGGGGGCAAGGGAAACTTCTCAAACCTCGCGCAAAAAAGAGGCCGACTTTAGGGGCTTGAAAAGCACCTCGAATCAAATTGCATTATCCATTATTTAGTATGTACTTAAGTGCAATCATCTGAAAACATTTTGCCGGAAACGGCGATTCCAACAAGTGCCAACAAAGCCGAGTTATGACAAATTTGCCAAGAATACCTAAATCGTGCATTTTCTGAGATTTTGCAAAGGGGGGACCAAAGGAAAGTCTCAAAAATCGCCCAAAAAGTAGGCCGATTAAAGAGGGTTAATAAACACCCTGAAGCAAATTGCACTATCTTGTAATTACTATGCTGCACTTAAACTGCAAACATCGGAGAACATTTTACTGCAGACGACGGGTCCAAAAGTGCCCGCAAAGCCGAGTTATGGAAAATTTGGCAAGGACACCTAAATCGGGAATTTTCTGAGATTTTGCAAAGTAGAGACCAAGGGAAACTTCTCAAAACTTGCCGAAGAAGTAGGCCGACTTTAAGATAAACTTTTAAGGTAATTCCCTTGAAATTGCTCGAGTACCCCATGCTCGTTTACGCGTCAGCATGTTCTTAAATCGGGTATTTTTAATGGTTGTGCGTTAAAAATTCGAATCACCTTCATACAGAAGAAAAAGTCTTGGTTACTTGAAAGACACAAAATTTTATCTTGAAAGTAAAGCTTCTTTTATTCACATAAGCAGTTTCGTTTCATTTAAGCCGTTTTAGATTCACGGTGGAAAATTTTTGTTCATATTGGGCCAACCATAACTTTTTAACATTTTATCCTTGCAAGCACAAATTTGAAGCGCTATTAGATACTTTTAAGATACAAAATTTGGCGGTATTAGTTTGCCAACATTTTAATTTTTTTTGGCTGGAAAATGAAGTCACAAAATGGACCTAAAATTTTAAATCAAAATATTTTATTTTAATCACGAGATACAATTGTTAAAATGACAAAATTTGTTGCTAAACATAGAATTTATACAAATTTCATTGTATTATATTTCCGGACTGAATCAAGATATCGAAGAACTTTTTTCAGTTTGGAGTTTGTTTCAAGATCGTCTTTCAGCAACCGACATCCAATCTCTTTATATTAAAAAAATTCACTTTAAGTCTGTGAGGTCATTTTCCCCTAAGAAAAAAATACAAAAAACAAAAAATATAAAACAATAGAAACATTTACCATAAATATTTATAACATAGCGCGCGCGCTAGTCCTATCTAATTCCCATTGCGTCATCATGAACCAAATCTCTATGGACGCACGGCCGTGCTCCATAAAATGACGTGTGCAATTCATTTCAGCTGCAAAATTTCCGCCGCGTTTAGTGCAAGTTCCTTTGTTTAATTAAGTCTCGACAATGTGAAGATATTCTGAACAATCCTAATCCTACTTCGAGCCTTTGACTTTTGCCTGGCAAAGACGTTTACTTCGAGGTGAGTATTTTGGCTTTGCTTGTCTACATTTTCACTGAGTATTCGTACTTTGCTTGGCTACGTTTTCATTCAGATAATCTTAATTCGAAGAAGCGAATTTTTCATTGAAAATTTTAGAGAACAGGTTAAGCGTTTTCGTTCAACTGTTGCTTAACTGATTGTGGCGTGTTAGGATAACAAAGACCTTTGTTTTCCTTCACCGTGCATCGTGAGAACTAGTTGTAGTGAATCAGAAATAAAACATGTCAGTTTAGCGCCTAAGCTCACTTGTTGTCCCCATGTTATAAAAGAATTGATTCATGCTTTTAGCTGTGCGTATATCGAGTTATGGATGCACTTGGAAAGTTTAGAGAGCACTCAAGAAGCTAGAGGTGCTCTCGGCTGCGCCTCGAGCAACTCGCTTACGCTTCTTTCGTGCTCTCCAAACTTCCCGCGTGCATCCATAACTCGATATACGCACGCTAAGCATGAACCAATTCTTAAATCTTTTCCTGTTCCAAATTTGAAGTGAATCAGATAAATACTCGCAGAGTAGTTTTTCCACAAAAAGGCTGGCCCAACATGGATCAATAACTTCCCAGCGTGAATGCTTGGTTGTGGGAATATTGCACTTTTTTCGGAGAGTTCCGTGGTTAGCTTGAAGTCCTCATCTTGGCTAAAATAGACCCAGTACAGAACAATTTGCAAAAAAAAAAAAAAATCATGTTCCACTGTCTTTTTCAAATATGATCTTTATTTGACTGTTCTTAGCAAATACAGGAAAAACCAAATCGGGGATCACCGTGCTCGTTTAAGAGAAAAGGAGCATTTATTTCCCTATCGAGCTTAGTTTGAGGGAAATGTCTTACGTTTTGTACGTGCACGCGCTCATGTGCGAGCGCTAATTATGCGGAAATGGTGCGCAGCAGGGATGTGCAGTGCAATGGAATCACCTTAAAGTGGTACTATGACAAAAATTGCACCTTTTCTATTTAAGCCATTTTGAAACATAAACAAGTAGACTGTAGGAGAAGAAAAATGCTGTTTAAAATTTTCAAAAATCTCTTTTCGTTCCAGAGATATTCAAGTTTTTAAAATATGCAAATTAGCCAAGTGATGACGGCATACACTCAACCAGATTTTGTTCAAATACGACGAAAATAGATATCTCAGCCAGTTTGTATCAAAAATGTTTGATTCTTTGCATTGAGATTCTACCTAATGTGCTCATCAATATGACCTTGACAGTTCCGTTACCATGACAACATACTGCGTTTCATACCTCTTCCACATTAAAAGCATTTCTGGCCACCTTTGGGGTTCCATTTTGATATTTGCTAACAGCACTTCATATCCGTGATCCAGCAAACCGACTTTGTGGCCTT
>NW_027179763.1:190000-222500 GCF_036669935.1 Montipora foliosa
AATAAACTCAAGGATAAAATGGTTTCAGGCTGAGGTTTATTTCGTTTACGTGTTTTTGTAGATTATATTTTAGATAGTTAGGTGTCCCCTATTAGCAGTGTGGAATCTCCTCTGCTAGATTTTGACTTATACTTTTAAAGAGTCATTATTATTATGATTATTATTATTTGTTTCTTTTAGAAAAAAGATTCAGAACAAATACAAGAGCAGTCTCAGTCGGAGGTCAAACGAGACTAAACCAAGCACAAAATTGGTGTTGATAAGCTGAGAGCCATTACTTTATCTCGAATTTAACGATTCTAATAGACAAAATGTTTTTGAGATTAATTTATTCCATAAAATAGACTTTTCCCAGTCTCAAAATAACTGTTGAAACACTGATTGATGCCAGCAATGAAACATTTAAGGGAACTAAGTATAGCTAACCACAGCTCACTGCCCACTGTTTCGGACCTAACACGTGTCTCCGACATTATATCAAACTGATTTGAGAACCACCAACTACAGAAGACAAAAATTTCCACCGTTACAAATGCTCCTTTCATTCAAAACTCGAATCAAATGGCTTCTACGTTGACCGCAACCACAGGTTTTCCGAAGATATTTTCTCAACTCCTGGAATTTTTAACGCAACGTCCAAGCTTTTCGGCTAACAGGGCTGCTCTGACGACAACAACTGACTTGACTTTTTCCGCGTTTTCTCTAGAATTTGTAGATTTTGCAGCTCAATTCTGTTTTTATTCCACCGTGAGAGACCGGCAGCTATCATGGTCTGCAATCCACGGTCGGCCACACGACCCTTTATATCTCATATGAATGTTGTGCCGCGTAGCACTAAGAACACAAATGGTGGAACAGAGAATTAACTCTGAAGTGTAAATTAAAGTGCTACTTAAACCCATGAATAACCCACTGGGCGTTAGCCCTAGTAAAGGGAAACAGGGAACCACTTGAGGCAAAGAAAAAAACTTATGACCTTGGTGGGAATCGAACCCACGACCTCCGGAATAAATCTGCCGTTACTCTGCCGACTGAGCTACAAAGTCGGGGTTATTCATGGGTTTAAGTAACACTTTAATTTACACTTCAGAGTTAATTGTCTGTTCCACTATTTGTGTTCCTAGTGCTACGCGGCACAACATTCATATGTACCCTTACTTTGTCTTCGCCGCGATTCACCATCTAAAATCGTCCCCGACTTTCTCTGTGCGACCTTGTAACTCAGTCAGCAGAGTAACGGTAGATCTAACCCGGAGATCGTGGGTTCGATTCCCACCAAGGTCATAAGATTCTTTCTTTGCCTCGTGTGGTTCCCTGTTTCTCTTTACTAGGGCTAACACCCAGTGGGTTATTCATGGGTTTAAGTAGCACTTTAATTTCCACTTCAGAGTTAATTCTCTGTTCCACCTTTATATCTCAGTCGAGTAAGCTGTCTTCCTCGTTTTTTAGAACTACAAAATGGAATAATCAACAATTATTAATCGAAATGGAAGAATATTTACCTCACTGCTTCACCGCTCGGTAAACATTCACCACTTTCATCGAAACAGAGGTGAATAATTGTTTTAGTATGTACCAATGCACACAAGCTGAGTAACTAGCGGCCCAAAGAATAACTTTATTTGTGACAATATACACAAAAGCCATTTTGTTTTCCTTCGGCTGTTCGGAGGTGAATAGTACTTGGCTAATCACCTTCGAGCTAGCCAATCAGCGCACGTGCAAAATACTATTCACTTGTGTGGGATATACTTATGATAGATAAACACTCGTCTTTCTAAACACAAAGTTGTATGCTTGAAATTATTTAATACTGAATCCAGTAACTGTGATACTCGCTCTTTAGCCAGCAAATAACGAATGAAGTAAAGAACAAAGAACTTAGCTAGGTAGATAACAACTGAATAATGATGTAATGATGTTAGATAGGTCAGCTCTATTAGTAAGCATAGAACCATCATCTATGTAAGGACAAAAAAAAATAGAATATTAGCCAAGCAATTAGTCTTGTTAAAAAAAAGAAAATTCGCTTAGTAAAAGCACGAGGTCCGCAGTTTGCCGGCTATGGCAGCTCCCCATGGCGACCCCTTTAATTTGTTGGTAGGTGGAATTACCAGCAGCAGAAAAAAATTGCGTTAGTTAATAAAGTTATTAAGGTTAAGCAAATAATCCCTATAAAAATAGGCAGGTTAAGCAGTTTGCAGCTCGTAATGATAGCATGAAAAGTGTCATGGTAAGTAATGTTGATGTAAAGTAAGGTAAAGTCAAAGGTCGTCAGTGAAACAAAGGTCGTCAATGTCAGTGTATTGCTTGTTAATAAATTCAGTAAGTCCGTAGAGTTGTAAATTAAAGGGAAAATGACGTCTCGCTCTAAAAAAAATCTTTCAGTTGTAAAATAATTTGTCTACTTCAGTTACAAGTAGTCGTGATGGGTTTGATGTCGTCCAACTGTGTGCGATGATAATGGGTCTACCTGTAAGTTCTGTAATGTTCTTATGTAAAGCAGGTCTGTCCAGTTTGTGTACCTTAAGTAGTTATTTCACGTATGGCTGGTGTAGTTGGTTTTGTGGTGTTGGGTGAAGTAAAGTTTGGTTGTTACGGTTAGAAATAATGGTAGAAAAACGTTGTTTAAGTTTGTTGAGTAATCTGTTGGAGTTTGTAACTGTATTCGGAAATGCCAAAATTATCAATGCGTTTGTAAGTTGTGATGTCAGAAAAATGTCGGTTGTATTCTGTAGAAAACCATGAGATGGGCATTGAACCCCCACCCATGTTTTTGTCTGTCATAGTTAATATAATGTCCGGCATTGTCTTTCTGTAGGTTACTGATGTGAGATGCAGTTTGTGGAGTGAAGCCATTGAGATTATGATTAACAATTGAACGTAAATTAAGGATTTCTTTAGAAGATGAGACGTTAATTTGAGTCAATAAGATGTAAATTAAAATTAGTTCTAGTTTGTTCTTGCTTTAGTAGAGTGAGTTGACGAGAATGTGAGGAATAAGGTTTACATATTCGTTCTTTAACAAATAACAAATGACGTAAAGAACAAAGAATTTAGCTAGGTAGATAAACAATTTATTATATTTGTGGTTTCAATCATTTTCTATGACCTTTTCTTCAAATTGGGTCACCTGACTTCGCCACAAAAAGATTGACAAGAATAACAAGACATTAGTTGAGTTACAGACCAAGTGTCTTAGTGAACCTGATACATCACAAGAAACAAAGGGACAGAACTTGGAGAGCATACCTGTCACTCACACCTCAATGGACCCGGTAAATATATTGATTTATTGTTACAATAAAAAGCGTATTGGTACAAGAAAATATTCTTCAGGCTTTAATGAGAAAGCAGACCATTATCTTAGTAAACCTTTTGTTGCCTTCCCGCTCGTATATCATCTCACCAAATAAATTCTAGCCCTATTTAAAAATCAATTAAAGGCTCCCAAGCAGCTCATGGATGAATACTCCAATCCCAAGTTTACTTTTGCCCCTGTGGCAAAACGAGTCTTTGTGCGAAATTATTGGTATGAAAATATATGTCACCTGCATATTCATTCGCAAAAAAATCAAGTCTTTTTCATGTGAAACATTTAGTAAGAGCACTCGTTCGGAAAAAGAGGCAAATGGCAACTTAGAAGTGGAAGTAAAGTCTGCATATGAGCCAAGCGGCCCATTAGGCCAGCGCTTATTTCGGTTTCTGTAGCATGAAGCGACTAGGAGTATTTTTGCTACCAACTGGATGGGATGCTAGTCCATCACAGGGTTACCCCCAAACATTAAATTTGTCACTACCTATTTATACACCTGAATGGATACTGAGGCACTATGAGAGTAAAGTGTCTCGCCTAAGAACACAATGCAATGTTCCCAACCAGGACTCGAACCCATACTGCTCGAAATTACTGAAACAATGAAACCAAAACCTAACAAGAACTTTACTAAGCTTCCCTTAGACTCCGCAAGGAGAGAAAGCGAGCGGAATCCATCAAATTCTGTTTCCAAGAGAAAAAGCTACGCGCGGACGAGCTTAATTTCCCCCATACTGTTAACACGATCCCAATTTCTGGCTTTCTTGTATCGATTCTTTGACCTCCGCGACCGTGCTGTTTTGACCGATACATCACTACTGTCATAAATACCTCTACCAGCTTTCATCTACGTGTGAGCAAAAGCTGATAATAAAAAAAAAACCAACATGTTTACGACATAAAAATGGCTGACTTCATGACCTTCCATGCGTTTGACAAACTTGTACCCAGGCTCTCCATTTTTCGGCCAAAAATGGCCGCCCTTCTAGTCTCCCCTAAAAGCCTTCCTGAAGATGACTAACATTCTTAGACAAAAACAATACTTAGTAGGGGAGGTAGGAGAAAATTGTTTAATTCAAGTTTAATGAATAAATTAATCAGAATCGAGTGAGTGAGCGAGTGCCATTCGATTGCCTTCTAAACTCATGGATGTTACGTAACATCCATGAGCAGAAAAACACTAAATACCAGGGCATGTTGACACAAACCCACTCTACAGAAGTCAAGTGCTTTGGGTAAAAATACCTCCCAGCAGAAGATCATGTACTATTCCAACATGGTATTTATAAAATCTTAATCATTTAATCAAAGCTTACTCATTCCATCGCATTTTGAAGTTTTAAGACTAAATAGTTGGTACTTACGTGCAACCGACACGTACGGGGCAAAATTACTGAATGCTATTTAGCTGAGACAGAGGGCATTTTTTTCTTAATCACGTGGGCACTTTTGGTAATCAAGAGGGTATGATTACTTGATGCTGATTGGCTGAGCACGCCTACATTAAGTTTGCTTCCCGCTTCAAACGCATTCCAGAAACGCATCGCTTCTGAGTTTGATCTAAACACGGTTATTTCATCTTAGACCACGTTCATACGTCGCATTTCTGCCGTGTCGAATGCAATTCAAACAATAGATAATGAAGCAAATCATCTCATTATCTATTGTCTCAAACAAATTCCAGGAGGCATTGCACCGTGTAACATAGTCGGTTTCGTGAAACTTTTTGGAACTTCCGTTGCGAGACAAGTTTCACGAAAAGTAGAACCGCTTTTTACTTCTGCAACGGTCGCAGCAATCGCAGTGGTGATAAAAACAGGAGTTTAACCATGTATAAACACCACTTCGTGAAACTGGTCTCACTCATGATCAGTCTTGTTACGCTACGCTGCGTAAGCCAATCAGAAACCGGCTAAGACCATGTAAACAACATTTCGAGACCAGTTTCAACGTTTCCGCACGATTCTCGACCTTTTATGTTACACGGTGCAACGCCTGCTGAAACTTTTTTTGCAGGGCCGTTGCACATAAGTTTCAGCTAAAAGTTTCAACGTGTAACAGCGGCCTTAAGCAGCTGCTTTAACCAGTTTCGACTAATAAATAGCAACCGTTTATAGCACGGGAATTTTCCCACGCTGCTGAAAACTGATTCCCGTAAATGTTGCAAACGTACCGTGGGAAAACATTACATCAGTCTCTTTGGGAAGAATTCCGTGAAAAAAGGTCGTCGAAGCAATTCAGAATAACGGAAACATAAAATTGTGGTAGAAGAGGCCATTGGTGTCGTTTCCACAAAAAATTGTCGATCGTTGCTTGCACGATGGTATTCTTCACGATGGAATCCACGCTGAAACATTAAAACAGAAGTTTCATCTTCACTCGCTTTTACAGCTACCCCGCGAGCAGTTGCAGGTAGTTTCTCCTACGCTTCCCGACAGAGAAACCACTGCGAGCTACCGTTATATTTCCCATCGAGGAGGTGCGAACTACGTCATACTCCACGTGATGCGTTTCGTCTTATTTCGCGGAAAAATATGAAATTATTAGACAGCGGGCTCGCCCAAACGCTGCAGGTTCGTAGCTGAACGCTTGCACAAGCACCAAAACAAGTTTAATAACTCGTTTTACCAGTTCAAAATAAATTTATTAGTCCTTGGCGCTGGACGGCGGCTCAATCAAAGAAACTAACGGTTGCTTGCAGTGGTTTCTCTTTCGGGAAGCGAAGGAAAAACCAACTGCTCACAGGGTATTTTACAGCAAGCTAATGATCATTTCTCCAGTTTCTTTTATGGTGTGTAAAACTAAAGTTTTTGTTTCTCGAACATTTTCAACCCACCATTTATTTCCTGCTGTTTACTGCTTTCGTTTAAACTTAAGCATGCGCAATAAGACCGGAACCACACGTTTTCTGGGAAAATGGAGTCCGTTATCTCTCCGGGTCTCACCCGCTGACCAAAAAGCCTGAGGACTTTGGGTACGAGGCTTCCCCAAATCGACCAGATGCAGGGTAGAAGTGTATCAGCCATACAAGAGAATAAAAAAAGATAATGCTGTGTACACCAGTTCTACTACAGCTTTACTTAACACTGAAGCACCTTTTGAAAAGATTTCAACCTCACAGAGCTGTAGGAACTGTCTTCTGGTTGTGAGTATACCAACATATCTGCCACTCCTTGGCGGATTTATGTGACACACAAGTGATGCTTCCAGGTCAAAGAAACCATCCCATCGCGCACAAACTGGATTATTTGCTACATTGAAGCTGTCGCCTGCAATTCAAGTGGAAAAAAACCCCTTTTATATTTGTTTTTCTGGGTTAATTTGGTGAACTAGCAAGCTGAAGTTTTGAAAATTAGCCCTTTGCCAAAGTGAGTACAGGTTAAACTTAAAGTGCCACTATGACCAAAAAATCAATTCTTAGTCTTCTTTGGGTTTTAAAACTATGTAAACTAAACGCTAAAGGACCAAGTTTTAAGCCTTGATTTAAAAAAAAACACCTGTTTATTTTAACTGGAATTTTCCTATTTAATGATCCGCCATTAAAAATGTTAAGATCTTGAGAGAGCTGGATCGAGGAAAACATTACGTCAAAGGGTCACTAGTTTAAGAATACAATGCATTTACACGCTGAAATTTTAGGCTGGTGAGCCTTTGACGTCTCTTTTGCCTGGATCCAACCCTCTGAGGTCTAATCGGTCAGTTTTAAACGGGATATCCAAAACTTACACTCAAAGTAAACGGCCTTTGGATAAAAGTCAAAGCTCAAAAGTTTGCCAGTTAGGTGTTAGGCAAACACACGTTTAAAATCTGAAGAAAAAGAGGAAGTGATTTTTTTTTTAATTACAGGGGAACTTTAATAAATTTATACGTAATTAATCAAGAAGTTCGGTTCTTTTAAAGGTTAAATTTAAACCATAAAAGTTAATAGATATTTTGCTGTCAATTAAAAATTAGTCTTAGATGAAGTAACAAGCGATCATTGACCTAAAGATGGACCGTGGAGCTCGAGTGAAATGAAGGTGAATTTCGCTATACACAAATCTATAGTTTAACGCCACGGAATGACTGCAGTTGGTTTGGGTCAAGCCTACATATCGTTTGAAAAGGAAAATACTAGTAACTAGTAACCCGTCCGAGTATGGGCAACGGGACTACCGCTAATGCAAAAATGTGCTCATCGTTAATAGCTTTGAAAAGTAGCTTCACCTTGCTATTAAATTACTACCGATACTTTCCGTAGTGAGGTCAAGAAACTAAGTTTGCTGGACACGCAAGCCAACATGACGCCAAACTATCCTATTTTCACCAACTGCACAATCCAGTGTAAATGCTGTTTTGAATGTAAATGTTGTTTTGAAACGCCCAAAGTCAGCAAGCCGTTGAGTCAAAAAGAATATATATTTTTTACAAAACTTGTCACTTCTTCTATAGATTGAAGGCATATTTTTTCCGCTTTGTTTTTATCGATAGTCAGTTCTTTTGAGAGGAGATCAAACGTTATGGGCATTTTTTCACACCAATTCCAGTGTACTTGTTTTTCAAGGTGGTGTGTTTTCAATTACCCAATAAAATGTTTTCTTGCTTCTGTTTCCCATAATAAGAATTACGAATTTAATCACTGAAGCGGCTTTTCGTGTTGATATGTTATAAAATAATTGGTTCATGCTATTTGAGTATATCCTGTGCATGTACTCAAATATTAAGTTCTGGATCCACTTTAATATCGTTCCCAGAGTCATCGTTCCCTTGACCAGCGGTCGCAAATGAAGAGACTCTGGAAAAATCCAAAAGAGGCCATATTTGATTGGCTGTTAAAAAAAGTTTAATTTCCTGCAATTTTCAAATTCTAAACTAAAAAATTATGCTTTCTTCCGGATTTTTATCTATACGACGTCGAAGTTAATCTAGAAGTAAATCTTTTTATTACTTACCAGTTCCGTTACGTTAAAATACAGCATTCTAAATTTCCTAGTTGTCACTTGCGTGACACCAGATGCTGAAAATTCTTTTGATTGAAAAAATTTGAAAAAGTGTAAGAATTTCTCAATGGATAATTATGCGGCTAGCCTTACATACGTATGTTTCATCCCTGCCAAGGGACTCATCAGAGACCTTTCGACTAACTCGTCAAACGTCGCGTTTGAAGTCTCGCTAGCATCAAATGATGGTGGCAATCTGGCCTTTTTTCATATAAGGATTCCAAGATTGCCACCATCATTTTGATCCTAGCGGGACTTCAAACGCGATGTTTGACAAGTTAGACAAAAGGTCTCTGATGAGTCCCTTGGCAGAGATAAAACATAAGTATGTAAGGCTAGCCACATAATTATCCACTGAAATAATTGCTCCCGTTATTTTTTATTCTCCGCAGTTTAAACGTTTCGAGTGTATTACGAGATGTGTTTATACTCATGTGTACTGTCTCGCGAGTGAAAAATAAGCGCTTTCGTGGCAAGGTAAACTGCAGATGTTTTTGTTGATTTCTAACCGTTTCCCCTAACGCACGCGCAGTTATTTAACCGGAACCGGAGTTTTCTGGTTCCGGTTTTGGATTATTCCAGAGCCTCATGCGCCCGTTCCGCTGGACAAAGGTAACGGAGGCTATTGGAACGAGATTGGATGCACTTAGGAAGTTCGGAAAGCACTCAAGATACTAGAGTTGCCCTCGGCAATCGCTTCGAGCCACTCTTACGCCTCTATCGTGCTCTTATAACTTCCAATAACTCCATATACGCACACTAACCATGAAGCAATTCTTAATTGGAGCACAGAAAAAGCTTTTGAAATCTGTAAATCTTTCAGTAAATAACAAAACATTTAACTTATGATTCTCTTGGAGTCAAGCTTGAAAAGTCTCTTGTTCTTAAGTTTATGGCTAAGTTCAGTATGTTTCAACAGCAGATTTCTGCAAGTGTTTCTCTAATCCAATGTTATATTGTAGTCTTGATTCCTTGTAACATTTGACCTGTCAGACGAGGGCGAATTCCCAATAACGATGCGAACTTCAAAGACCTGGACAGGACTGCTCAAATCCACTCGCCACCAGCCTGGATTATCTTTTAAAGTACGTGAGCAGTGTCCATTCTTAAATTCCTGGTCAGGATTCCCATCAACTGCTTTGTCTGATGTGCCTATCTCTACGATAGGAATTCGAACACAATCATGTTATCAGCCCATCATAATCAACATAATCATCATCATAATCATTATCGTTATCGTTATAGTGATCATCATCAATACCATGAAGACACGTAAATAATTAAAAGTAAGGAAAGTTAACCAGAGTCCATGCTACTTAAAGATGGAGCTACTTAAAGATGACTATTCAACAAACCGTGATCCCTGCAGCATGGTAAAAAAGTGAAGGTGACCCCTTTCCACAAGTCTCGTGCAAAAGACTATCCCAAACATAAACCGCCCCGTATCCGGACTAACTGTGTTATCTTAATCCACAAGCAACTAGCAGGTGACCTTGACGAATACAAGCTTGTCTGCAAGTCACGGTCCTGGTTTGGGAGAAAGCACTCAACCATAAACTATGCGTGCAAAAAGGTGGTAAGTAGAGTTTTTATTATGAGTCGCATTAGAGGTTTCGTCATAAAAAGAGATATCTACACTTGCTTAAAACACAATGGTTCATCCATTATTATCACATGGAGTAATCTGTTACAACAAGACCAGGATGGACCACAGCACCTACAACATGGATCTGCCTTGATAATTACGTGCTGCATGGGCTTCCCGGAAGCAACAGATGTCTTTCCTTTTTTTGACGAAATTCATTACCTCCTAGCTATTTCTCACCGTATTTTATGTTTAAAAGTATTAGTATGCTAAATTTAACCAATCATAATGCAAACCCCATGCCAAGGCCAGGAGTAACTGAAAAAAGTTACATATAATATAGCTTACACTATCAACTGGCCAATGCCCCTCATAACAACATTCACTATAAATCCTTTATGACTTTCTCGCAATTCAAAATACAGCTGTTGTTATTATCAAATTAACAGAACCGAAAAGGAGCAACCCAACTTTCTCCTTCTCTGAGAGACGATCCCATCTGGAAGGAACAATTCGAGCAGCGGAGGCCAGAACGTTAGTTCTCAGGGCAGAATTTATAGCACAATGAAGAAAAAAAGGTGACCGTTATATCTTCAATACTTTTTCCACGCAAGCAGAAAGGAGAAAATTTTACCGCAATTCTATATGAGTAATAGTTCAAGGCACAAGCGTCCAAGCGCATACTTGAATGAATGGACAGCTCCCTCTTAAATGTCCCCAACTGTCGCGTGACCTAACTTGAGCATTAATATTGTTCCATTCTTTGGTTGTTGATGGAGAAAAGGATAGTTTTAAACGTTCTGTACGAGCTGGAAAGATAGTGAAATTCAGAGCAGACCTTAAGGAAAGTTGAGTTCCCTCGCAAACTCTTGTAGGCAATAGATATACTAGGTAGGAAGGAGTGAGATTATGAACAATCTTATAATAAAGTAATGATTTGTGAATCAAACGCCTAACCCTCCCTTGCCTTTCACAGCATCTGTTACAATTTTACTAGACTCATATTGGACAAATTCGATAAGGTCGCTCTAAAGTCCTGGCCAAAGTATAGAACAAAGTTGGAGTCAACGCTCCAACTTTGTTCAATCCGACATTGTTTGACTGAATGAAAAAAATGATATATGAAATGAATCATATACTGAAATGCGGATATAAAATCAAGTAAAGCTACGAACCTTGCAGTTATGGACGCAATTTTAGCAATTGCGAAGAGAAGCCTGAAAAATGCAGGACTTCAACGGAGTTTGAACCTGTGACCTCGCGATACCGGTGCGACCCTATCGCGACTGTTTGGCCGCCCATGTTGGAAGATGGTCGTCCGACACTTTTCGTTTGATCAAGGGTTGGATAGAGTTTGCTTTGATCAAACACTACGCCCAACAATTCTGCTCGACGCAACAATGTTGCAGTGTCTTGCCGCTCTTCCAATAAAGTTGTCCTGAATCAAGTCATGCCCGCGCTTTTAGCGAATCAGGAATCGCTATCTCATTTTCAAGTCTTCTAGCATCATTTGCAACAAAGATAGCGGACAAAGATGGTCATTGATGAACAGCCAGAAACCTTAAACAGTGAGAATCAAGTAAGGCCATGTCTGAGGGACACTTTTAGCCCCCTCTATCATGATCTCTCTCTATGGAGAGCGTTTAGAATTTTTGCAAATTGATCCGTTCTCATTCTCATCATCTCCTCAGCGCTGATCTTGCAGTGAAAATACTTTTTTCTACACGTTCTCATAATCGTTCTTTTTTTTTCTTTGGCCGTCTGAATCGGTCATTTCAGTGCTCCAACAGTTCCACCAGTACAAACGCTACGAGGGATTCTCGTTGATCTGGTTTTCTTTTTTAAGTGTCTTAAAAATGTATGTAAATTAAATATTTTAGATTATGTTTCTTTTCGTTCTTGTACTAAACCGCTTAGAAATGTTGACCATTTAACGCTTGATGTTCCTTTCAGCAGGACTGACGTCTTTAAGAATTCGTTTTTTGTTCGAATCTGTCATCTGTGGAACGATTTACCTCTTGGTATAAGAGAATCAAATACCTTGTCAATTTTTCGTAAGAATTTGATAGCTTTTTATTATGATAAGTTTAATGTTAATTTCTTTTAACTTTCATGGTATTTTTACCCAATCTTTGTTATATTCATAGTAATTTTTAAGATAATTGTATTACTTAATTAATTTTACAGATTTCTATATAACGTAATGATAGGTGGCTTATTTTTAAGGAGTCTGGTACTCTGTTTTAAGCTTACCTCAGATTGAGCGTTTTTTGTAAATCTGAAAGTTGATTAAATAAATACAGTGTTAACGCCAACTTGAACTTGAATCAGTTTCTTAATTCGTCAAGCGATGTTGGAAGGTGTTTTGCCACTACCTCAACAATTACATCCAACAATGTTGCATCTTGGATCCAACTTGGTTCGCTAGTTTGGCCAGGGCTTAAGAATATAAAGACCCGTGCCAAATTACGTTCCCATATTCCATAATGGCCTTGTGAGCGATTTGTATAATTTATGTAGCGCAAGCCTGGGTTGCTCGAAGCGTTGTTAACGCTAATCAGCGTTAAAAACCACGGAAGCCTATAGGTTTTGATACCTCGTAACCAACGGTTAGCGGTAACCAGGCTTCGAGCAACCGGCCCCAGATCTCGTTATTATTATTATTATCTTTAGTCTAGAATAACATGCAATACCAGTAAAAAATATTCGGCAGTCGGTTTCTTTTGAGACCTATTATTATTTTTGTGTTTTCTGCTTCCTATGTGGGCAGGCCTAGGGAATATTTTCCGACATGCCAATACAGTTTCTGCACTATTTGTCCCATTTGGCATTTAATAAAGATACCAGGGTGGGTCGAGATGCATTAATTTTGGGTAAAATTCATTAACAACTAATCCCTTAGTTTGCTGTTAAAACCCCGAAGTCATGAGAAGCTAATTTTAATAGGGAATACTATAACGTCGATAATGCTATCTTCATTCCATTTCAGGCATAAATTTATCGCAATTAAGTATTAAGATATTTAGAGGGAGAAAGTTAGGCGATTCTTGCCATTAGGATACAAACAAGTTTCATTTTATAGTTTTATATTTTATAGTATTATATTTTATAGTTTTATATTCTTTTCACTAATTTCGAATGTTTTCGTTGGGGGTGGGGGTGAGCTTAATTGAGATGTTCTGTCAGTTTTACTATTGAACGCCCCACTCTTCCTTTTGCCTATGTTTTTGCCTGACTTAAATCTTAAATGACAGGTAACGTGACGAAATTAAATAAATCCATACTTTCTTCCTGTACACGAAGTGCGCAATTCTTCATTTAAAAAAAATATTCTTGATCCTTAATGCATTCTTTCCATTTTTTTTTTCTCATACTTGATTGTAAGAAGACCTGTTTTAATCAAAATTATTTAACTAAACAATTATTTGATTGGCATAATTCTAAAGCATTTTGAATTGTTCACTGGGTTTTATCCCGTTTCACGCTCCGAAAACTGTTTCTTGCTTTCCCAATACCTCAGAGAAGAAAAATGTTCCATATAGCTCCTCTTTTGGATTTTTGCCTAAGGAGCGTTCTTCCGACAGAGGGGCAACCATATGAATCTACCGACGCATTGCACCAAAAAAACAATTGAAAATCAGCACGTGACAAAAAGACCACATGATGCGCGATTCGACTGTGCAATACCAACACGTGGCACAGTACTTAAATTAATACTTATCTTCTATTTGCTTTAATAAGAAGATACTGCCAATCGTGAACCGGCCAACGTTCTTAACTGGTTAAATGCTAACAAGTAATATGACTTTTGTCTTTAAGTGAGCTCTAATTGTTCGATTATTTTGTAAGCACTAGTAACCTTGAATTCCTTTAGTAGTTTGTGGGTTTTGTCTATTCCTAACTAATATGCAACTTGTGTGTTTGTATGTCGTCATCCGGATAGTGCCAATAAATAAGATCTGAAGAATGCATTTTGTATAATCCAAGTAATACAAATACCTTAAGTGAAACTTCATATATTTCGCCGAGTCATTTGCTTTAGCGCTGGATTTTTTGCCGCCCATCATCAACCGAAAAGAAGGTATTTGTTACGAGTAGCAAGGCAATTAAGTCAAGTTTCTTCCTTTTTTTTCCCCATATTTTCTATAATTTTCGCTATCCTGGAAGTATCAGAGATCAGGAATGAAAAATCTTCCAGTTTAAAGTATTCGGGGCATTGGAAAGCTTCTTTTGTTTATGGTAAGGGTTTCTTATCATCGTCATTATCATCATTATTGTTATTATTATCTTGTTTTCGCACATTGGATTTCCAATGGAACTTCAGTACTCCAGGAAGCTTGGCGACAACAAGTCTCCTCAATCTTCTAGGACCTTTCTAAGAATCCTTGCCGTGTTCAGAATAACACTTTTCTGAAGCTAGTCTATCTTGGTCTCTATACCAATATTCTCTAGTCTCCTCTTTAAATCCTTTGGAACTGTTCCAAATGTTCCGATTACAATAGGAATTGCAATTGTTTTCATTTTCCATAACTTCCTCAATTCTCTTGCTAGATCCTGGTATTTTACTACATTCTCGACTTCTTTCTCCTCAATACGGCTATCATATGGTATTGCAAAATCTATTATTTTGTAACATTAATTTCTCTTTTCAACAACAATCATGTCCGGTCTTCTTGCCTCTATTTGGTGATCAGTCTGTATCGTAATAAAATCCTATAATATTTTACATCCCTCATTCTGTAGTACTGGCTCAGGTAGATGTTCATACCACTTTTCATTGACAATGAAACCTTCCTCTTTACAAACTTCCCAATGAATCTTCTTACCCAGCCAGTCATGTCTCCTTTTATATTCCTTTTGTGCTAGTTTAGGGCATTCACTCACGATATGATTTATGCTTTCATCAACCTTTCTACACATTCGACATTTACTGTCCTCTTGAGTTTGATATATTCTAGCTTTCATCAGACTCGTTGCAAACGCCTGTTCTTGTGCTTCCATAATAAGACTCTCAGTCTCCCTTTTTACACTTCCTTTCTTCAACCAAAGCCAGGATTCATTCCCTAATATTTCTTCCGTCTGTCCTACAAATTGTCCGTGCATAACCTTTTCCCTCCACTGTTCCTTTCTTTCGTTTCTCTTACGTATCTTATAGTCAACCTCTGTTTCATTATGACCACCGCTGATCTTTCTAGCAGCCTTTATCAGTCTTTCATCACTATCATTGAAATATCGCTCAACCCAAGGTAGCAGATTCTACACAGTCTTCAACACTAATTAGTCCTCGTCCATCTTCTTCTCTCGGTATATGTGGATACGATCGACATTACTCTTTGGATGGAGACTATTATGCATGGTAAGTAATTTTCTGGTATTTCTATCTAGATCTTGTAACTCTGACTTTCTCCAGTCCAGGAATGCAGCAGAATATCTCAGTAGAGGAATAGCCCACGTGTTGAAAGCTTTGACAAGGTTACCCCCATTAAGTTTCGTTTCTAAAATCTTCCGTACCCCCCCTTTTATATTCTTTGGTTACTGTTTCTTTCATCTCCTCATGCTTAATCCTGTCAGCTTCTAATATTGTTATTATTATTATTATTTATTTATTTATTTGTTTTTGTTTACATGGGAGAAACTAAACGACGTTTAAAAGACTGTTTTAATGAACACCGCCGCACTTTAGATAACGCTAACACCAAATCCAAATTTACTACAGTCGCAGAACATTTTCTCTCCTCTCCCCACAACATCTCTAAGGACATGCAATTAATTCCTATCGAAAAAATATTTTGTAAAAGAGGCTTGATCCGTAAGGCCAGGGAAGCTTTTTTTAATTTCAAAAGGCAGGACAATTGAATAGTGAATAGCGAGAATACTTCTCAAAAAGGACTTCTCTTGAGATTATTTTCGTGAAGTATTTCTTTCAGAATCAAGTTATAACGACCGTAAACGAAAATTGTAAATTTCATATAAACCCTTGTAAACAAAATTATGCAAATTCCCTGGAAATAGGAGAAATTTTCAGACGTTGTGCTTTGTGCAATGATCTAATTTTCCATTGATGACTAAAAATATTTAAAAATTTTAGAAATCTGCCTTTTTGCAGCGGAGTTACAGAGGCTTGAATTCGGCCAAAACCCCATACATTCACTGTAATTTAAGCCGCGTTTGCCCACCAACCAAGATGGCGTCAGAAACCATGAAAAGGTCTATAAATAAACAACAATGATAACGTTATCATGTGCGTCAGTTCTCCTAAAGATAATAAATAAGGAGTCAAACTTCAGGCATAATTCATCTTATTGGACAAACAATAACTGTCACCACTAATTTGCGAAATGGCGAGGATCACAGTTTTACAAAAGAACCTAAAATATCATAATGAAGGCGCTGTGTTTAAGTGCTGCTATGATAAAAAAGTATTCCTTTTTATATTACATCATCTAAAAGATTCGCAACCAAGAAAAAGTAGTCCCTTACGTTTTCGGAAAGGGTATTTTTGCAATTTTTGGCACTTAAAAATGTCACCTAGCAGTTTCGGATGAGCAAATGGTTCGGTTGGAAGTTCTTAGGAGGTAACGTTCAGCTAGCAATTTCTGAAATGAAGACACCATTCCTTAAAATTTTCGGACACTTCAATTTTCAGCTAAGATATCCGAACGGATCAAATTCTGCTAGGTGATGAAAAAAATCTCTTTAGACAGTCTTTATACATTACAAGGAGCCTAGAAACGTCTCCCAAAGGCTTTTGGCTTAATTTACTCCTTGGGTGCTCTTGAAAAGTTGTTCACTTTGAGTGTAAAGGCCGGTACACTCGAGGGAGCTTGCTCCTGAAACACGCTCCCGAAACACGCTTTTGGGTAAGTACCCCAACCAGTACACACGAAGGACACGACGAGGGAGCTGAATGATGAAACAACCCGATTGGGGCATGGGAACTGTTGTGAATGAAAAAATTACGCCAATTTGATTGGCCAACTGGAGACACGCCATGTCATGGCAAGCAAATTTCAGTACACACGAGGGAGCTTGCTCCTGAAACAGACTCGTGCAACAGATTTGCCCCTGGAGCTTGCTCCCTCATATCAAACCAGTTTGATATAAGGGAGCAAAATTCGGCAGCTAAAGTTTTGTTGCGCAACATATTTTTTCGCTAGAAATCGTTGGTGCAGACGAGGAAGCTTTGCTCCGGGAGTGTGTTGCAGGAGCGTGCTGCGGGAGCAAGCTCCAACGTGTGTACGACCTTAAGTTTTGGACTTAACGGTCTTTTTTGCAGGTTAGATATGTATGTAGAGAACCATACAATACATCAAGAGAAATAAATTAGCGCATAATGCGAAGCCAAGAGTGACTTAGACTGCAAGTAGTGTCTGACTTTGTAGAATCACCCGATTCATCGCCCACAATGCCGCGACACATCGGCACTTTAACGTGATGTCCGCGCGTAAATGCAAAGTAAATAATGTTGCCAGATCTCTAATTTCGAAATTATCGTCTTTAGAAACTGGTTTCAGTATGTGACACCTATCCCATTTGCGATAACGATGGATTACCCCTGATGAAGACACTCCACATGAGTGTCGAAAAGTTGGCTCTTTGAATCATTTGTCACTCTCTGAGCTACATTCAAATTTCTTCAAATCAGAATAACACCAAACTATGTCTGAAAGTCTACATGAGTCTTCAGATTAATAACCTGATCAACAACAATACCTAGCTAGAAACTCTGTACTTTAAACTTGTTCAATTACATGACCTAAATCACTCGGCCTACAGCCCCGGACAAAATTGTTGAAACACTTTACAATACCTTGCCCTCCTACAATGTTGTTTTGACAATTGGGCTCAGAAACTGGCGTTAAAACAACATTGTGAGGGGAGAGTGAGCTGCGAAAGCTTCAGATCTGTATAGTCGTGGACTGTTCCAACGAATTTTGTCACAGACTGTATTTGTGAGGAATTTAAACTATTTATAGGACGTGCTGACAGGGTCATAAGTGACACAACTTTGCAGTCGCCTTCATAACCGGTACGATAGCGCTGCGTAACTTTTTTATTCCTAACTGAGTTTGATGTACAGTGTTCGAATTTCTTTTGTTATATATGAACAATGATAAAATAAGCGAAATTGTTTAGATTTAGCTAAGAAGAGAGTCATGATCTGAAATATGGTTTTTCTTGCTGCCAGTGATAGCGTGACAAGGGCACGAGCGTATTTGTTTTATCTCGCATTCAAAGGTTTTCTCTTCGTAAAGTAGCTAAAATGCGCTACATTTCTCCTAAAAGCGCTTGGAGATTAATCAATGACGATTTTCCTGGAACGGAAAGCACATACAAAGGTTTAACAGTTAAGAGAAAACCTATCCAGCCATTAGGGAGCTTACGAAACGAGGACGACGACGGCTACAAGGACTTCATTTAAAAATGCGAGTTCGCGTTATTCATATCACTACGAAACTATTTCATGTCGTTTCGCGTTAAAATTGTGTAGTAACTGTGGTGGAATTAAACTGGTATGAGTGGGTTACAAGTGTACAGAGAGAACTGAAAATTCATCGTCATGTGCTAACGTCCTCCACAGAACCTTGAATTTGGTCATTTCACGTCGTCATTTAGGAGATGACGGCAAAGAAATGTAGCAAAATGTAAAACGCACGTGCAGAGCCATTGTTTTTGCTCACCAAACCTATTGTTTTGTAGCGTCGTCGTTGCCGTCGGCGTCGTCGTTTCGTAAGCTCCCTATTGTTTAATTCAGGACGCCGTGGAAGTTATGTTATAGAAGGCAAGGGAGGCGAAGAAGGCGGGGTTTCTACAATTGCTGTATCTGTAAGAAAAGTTTGTCGCTTTCTAACTTCTAAAGGATATTACTACCTACAATCAACAAAAAAGGACTTTCGACTTCTTGGATGTGCTAAAAAGATTGAGGTTTGCTCTAAAAATGAGATGACAACGTACTGAATATATATGGACGAAGGATATTGCCTTTTACCTTAATGTAGTTTCCTTCAGGAGGTCGTATAAAATACTAACTGATGCGGTATTTTACATAAAATGACGATGCATCGCCAACTGTCAAATATTGTTACGGCTTAAAATTAGTTTGCACATATATGTGTTACCCGGCCCAATGTTACGCGAGTAGAACTTCGTAAGACCCGGAAAATTTAAAAGAATACTTTTTATGTTAGTACAGTTTTTATTTTATAACTCTTCGACAATTTCTGTCGGTAGGAGACATGGAAATGCAGGAAACACAAGTTATAGTTATCAAAAACACAAATTTCGCACAAGGATAGAAACTTATGACACGTGGTGTACAAACTTGTTTACTTTAGTTCATTGCGTGAGCAACTTTGTACCAAAATGGTGACACGCAGTTTAAAAACGTAACAGTATTAGACGCTTTCTACTGACTGTTTTTTCATAACAGCTCCATTGTAGGCTAATTTGATATCGCTTAACATTTTTTCGAGTCGAATTTCGCTACACAAAACCAACAAGAGAAGAAAACAACGACATTGTGTTAGTGTGCACGAGTCACCACTGTATTAATTAAATTTAGCAGGATACTTTTTCTCAGTGCATTGACAGCGTCACCATGCACATTTGCCTCAAAAATAGCTATTTCTCTCCTATAGTGTCCAAAACAATCGATTCAACTTCTGTGTTTACCGCCCTTTCTGACTGTTTTATCATCGTGGTTCAATTGTGGATATTTCTCACCAAAAAAGCTTTCTTAAAAATGGTGACTCGTTGGTGACTCGTTGAATTACAGATGCACGCTAATTACCTTTGTGAGAAGATCAAGGCCGAATAAAACGGGAGCATGGGGAAATACACTGTTGTTCCTTTTCGGGAATTTGTGCCGCATGAAATGAATGAAAAGACTTTCGACCAGCGATCGCGCATCTAACAAAGGTGAACTCTTCCTTGCTGGTGCAAAATATTGGAGAATCGGGTGAAAAGTCAACATCCCGTGCGGAATGTGTTTTGAGTCTAGGTAAATGCACTTTGTGACCTGCCAAAAGAAGTGACAAATCGTGCCGTGCGTTAATTTAGGGACACCAACGAACGTCATTTGAGAAAATCACTTCATCGCTGTCT
Organism: Montipora foliosa; assembly: GCF_036669935.1. Lineage (NCBI taxonomy): Eukaryota > Metazoa > Cnidaria > Anthozoa > Scleractinia > Acroporidae > Montipora > Montipora foliosa. The sequence goes on from NW_027179763.1 coordinate 209,985, forward strand.
GTACTTACAGTATCAACCAAAGCGATCGTGCTCGTACCAGGATTACAAAACGGTTCGAAAACAGAGTTTAGAGGAATTATAAAGTGTTTCGCCGCAACCAGCAACCCCCGTTAACAAGATATTACGATATTTTCCTTCACGGAACAAAACTCGAACGGCCTCTGTAAATTCATCCTGGTTAAGGTCATTCCTAAGCAGAACATGCTCAGCCACAGTCAACCCTCTATGAAATGGCGTTTTTTTTTTTAACGAGAAACAACCAACCAAATTCAAAGAAACCTGAACATGATGTATGTTTCATTTATTGTCGAATTTATCACAAATGTGGCGCAACATCACACTCTAGGCCGCTAGAAATCAAGGGTTTCCTTCTCCTAAAATGTAGCACATTTCCCGCCAATTCTTTTCATAACTGAAATTCCTCAAAAATACAGTCCCGGACAAAATTGTTGAAACACTTTACAATACCTTGCCCTCCTACAATGTTGTTTTGACAATTGGGCTCAGAAACTGGCGTTAAAACAACATTGTGAGGGGAGAGTGAGCTGCGAAAGCTTCAGATCTGTATAGTCGTGGACTGTTCCAACGAATTTTGTCACAGACTGTATTTGTGAGGAATTTAAACTATTTATAGGACGTGCTGACAGGGTCATAAATGACACAACTTTGCAGTCGCCTTCATAACCGGTACGATAGCGCTGTGTAACTTTTTTATTCCTAACTGAGTTTGATGTACAGTGTTCGAATTTCTTTTGTTATATATGAACAATGATAAAATAAGCGAAATTGTTTAGATTTAGCTAAGAAGAGAGTCATGATCTGAAATATGGTTTTTCTTGCTGCCAGTGATAGCGTGACAAGGGCACGAGCGTATTTGTTTTATCTCGCATTCAAAGGTTTTCTCTTCGTAAAGTAGCTAAAATGCGCTACATTTCTCCTAAAAGCGCTTGGAGATTAATCAATGACGATTTTCCTGGAACGGAAAGCACATACAAAGGTTTAACAGTTAAGAGAAAACCTATCCAGCCATTAGGGAGCTTACGAAACGAGGACGACGACGGCTACAAGGACTTCATTTAAAAATGCGAGTTCGCGTTATTCATATCACTACGAAACTATTTCATGTCGTTTCGCGTTAAAATTGTGTAGTAACTGTGGTGGAATTAAACTGGTATGAGTGGGTTACAAGTGTACAGAGAGAACTGAAAATTCATCGTCATGTGCTAACGTCCTCCACAGAACCTTGAATTTGGTCATTTCACGTCGTCATTTAGGAGATGACGGCAAAGAAATGTAGCAAAATGTAAAACGCACGTGCAGAGCCATTGTTTTTGCTCACCAAACCTATTGTTTTGTAGCGTCGTCGTTGCCGTCGGCGTCGTCGTTTCGTAAGCTCCCTATTGTTTAATTCAGGACGCCGTGGAAGTTATGTTATAGAAGGCAAGGGAGGCGAAGAAGGCGGGGTTTCTACAATTGCTGTATCTGTAAGAAAAGTTTGTCGCTTTCTAACTTCTAAAGGATATTACTACCTACAATCAACAAAAAAGGACTTTCGACTTCTTGGATGTGCTAAAAAGATTGAGGTTTGCTCTAAAAATGAGATGACAACGTACTGAATATATATGGACGAAGGATATTGCCTTTTACCTTAATGTAGTTTCCTTCAGGAGGTCGTATAAAATACTAACTGATGCGGTATTTTACATAAAATGACGATGCATCGCCAACTGTCAAATATTGTTACGGCTTAAAATTAGTTTGCACATATATGTGTTACTCGGCCCAATGTTACGCGAGTAGAACTTCGTAAGACCCGGAAAATTTAAAAGAATACTTTTTATGTTAGTACAGTTTTTATTTTATAACTCTTCGACAATTTCTGTCGGTAGGAGACATGGAAATGCAGGAAACACAAGTTATAGTTATCAAAAACACAAATTTCGCACAAGGATAGAAACTTATGACACGTGGTGTACAAACTTGTTTACTTTAGTTCATTGCGTGAGCAACTTTGTACCAAAATGGTGACACGCAGTTTAAAAACGTAACAGTATTAGACGCTTTCTACTGACTGTTTTTTCATAACAGCTCCATTGTAGGCTAATTTGATATCGCTTAACATTTTTTCGAGTCGAATTTCGCTACACAAAACCAACAAGAGAAGAAAACAACGACATTGTGTTAGTGTGCACGAGTCACCACTGTATTAATTAAATTTAGCAGGATACTTTTTCTCAGTGCATTGACAGCGTCACCATGCACATTTGCCTCAAAAATAGCTATTTTCTCTCCTATAGTGTCCAAAACAATCGATTCAACTTCTGTGTTTACCGCCCTTTCTGACTGTTTTATCATCGTGGTTCAATTGTGGATATTTCTCACCAAAACAGCTTTCTTAAAAATGGTGACTCGTTGGTGACTCGTTGAATTACAGATGCACGCTAATTACCTTTGTGAGAAGATCAAGGCCGAATAAAACGGGAGCATGGGGAAATACACTGTTGTTCCTTTTCGGGAATTTGTGCCGCATGAAATGAATGAAAAGACTTTCGACCAGCGATCGCGCATCTAACAAAGGTGAACTCTTCCTTGCTGGTGCAAAATATTGGAGAATCGGGTGAAAAGTCAACATCCCGTGCGGAATGTGTTTTGAGTCTAGGTAAATGCACTTTGTGACCTGCCAAAAGAAGTGACAAATCGTGCCGTGCGTTAATTTAGGGACACCAACGAACGTCATTTGAGAAAATCACTTCATCGCTGTCTGTACTTACAGTATCAACCAAAGCGATCGTGGTCGTACCAGGATTACAAAACGGTTCGAAAACAGAGTTTAGAGGAATTATAAAGTGTTTCGCCGCAACCAGCAACCCCCGTTAACAAGATATTACGATATTTTCCTTCACGGAACAAAACTCGAACGGCCTCTGTAAATTCATCCTGGTTAAGGTCATTCCTAAGCAGAACATGCTCAGCCACAGTCAACCCTCTATGAAATGGCGTTTTTTTTTTTTAACGAGAAACAACCAACCAAATTCAAAGAAACCTGAACATGATGTATGTTTCATTTATTGTCGAATTTATCACAAATGTGGCGCAACATCACACTCTAGGCCGCTAGAAATCAAGGGTTTCCTTCTCCTAAAATGTAGCACATTTCCCGCCAATTCTTTTCATAACTGAAATTCCTCAAAAATACAGTCCCGGACAAAATTGTTGAAACACTTTACAATACCTTGCCCTCCTACAATGTTGTTTTGACAATTGGGCTCAGAAACTGGCGTTAAAACAACATTGTGAGGGGAGAGTGAGCTGCGAAAGCTTCAGATCTGTATAGTCGTGGACTGTTCCAACGAATTTTGTCACAGACTGTATTTGTGAGGAATTTAAACTATTTATAGGACGTGCTGACAGGGTCATAAATGACACAACTTTGCAGTCGCCTTCATAACCGGTACGATAGCGCTGTGTAACTTTTTTATTCCTAACTGAGTTTGATGTACAGTGTTCGAATTTCTTTTGTTATATATGAACAATGATAAAATAAGCGAAATTGTTTAGATTTAGCTAAGAAGAGAGTCATGATCTGAAATATGGTTTTTCTTGCTGCCAGTGATAGCGTGACAAGGGCACGAGCGTATTTGTTTTATCTCGCATTCAAAGGTTTTCTCTTCGTAAAGTAGCTAAAATGCGCTACATTTCTCCTAAAAGCGCTTGGAGATTAATCAATGACGATTTTCCTGGAACGGAAAGCACATACAAAGGTTTAACAGTTAAGAGAAAACCTATCCAGCCATTAGGGAGCTTACGAAACGAGGACGACGACGGCTACAAGGACTTCATTTAAAAATGCGAGTTCGCGTTATTCATATCACTACGAAACTATTTCATGTCGTTTCGCGTTAAAATTGTGTAGTAACTGTGGTGGAATTAAACTGGTATGAGTGGGTTACAAGTGTACAGAGAGAACTGAAAATTCATCGTCATGTGCTAACGTCCTCCACAGAACCTTGAATTTGGTCATTTCACGTCGTCATTTAGGAGATGACGGCAAAGAAATGTAGCAAAATGTAAAACGCACGTGCAGAGCCATTGTTTTTGCTCACCAAACCTATTGTTTTGTAGCGTCGTCGTTGCCGTCGGCGTCGTCGTTTCGTAAGCTCCCTATTGTTTAATTCAGGACGCCGTGGAAGTTATGTTATAGAAGGCAAGGGAGGCGAAGAAGGCGGGGTTTCTACAATTGCTGTATCTGTAAGAAAAGTTTGTCGCTTTCTAACTTCTAAAGGATATTACTACCTACAATCAACAAAAAAGGACTTTCGACTTCTTGGATGTGCTAAAAAGATTGAGGTTTGCTCTAAAAATGAGATGACAACGTACTGAATATATATGGACGAAGGATATTGCCTTTTACCTTAATGTAGTTTCCTTCAGGAGGTCGTATAAAATACTAACTGATGCGGTATTTTACATAAAATGACGATGCATCGCCAACTGTCAAATATTGTTACGGCTTAAAATTAGTTTGCACATATATGTGTTACTCGGCCCAATGTTACGCGAGTAGAACTTCGTAAGACCCGGAAAATTTAAAAGAATACTTTTTATGTTAGTACAGTTTTTATTTTATAACTCTTCGACAATTTCTGTCGGTAGGAGACATGGAAATGCAGGAAACACAAGTTATAGTTATCAAAAACACAAATTTCGCACAAGGATAGAAACTTATGACACGTGGTGTACAAACTTGTTTACTTTAGTTCATTGCGTGAGCAACTTTGTACCAAAATGGTGACACGCAGTTTAAAAACGTAACAGTATTAGACGCTTTCTACTGACTGTTTTTTCATAACAGCTCCATTGTAGGCTAATTTGATATCGCTTAACATTTTTTCGAGTCGAATTTCGCTACACAAAACCAACAAGAGAAGAAAACAACGACATTGTGTTAGTGTGCACGAGTCACCACTGTATTAATTAAATTTAGCAGGATACTTTTTCTCAGTGCATTGACAGCGTCACCATGCACATTTGCCTCAAAAATAGCTATTTTCTCTCCTATAGTGTCCAAAACAATCGATTCAACTTCTGTGTTTACCGCCCTTTCTGACTGTTTTATCATCGTGGTTCAATTGTGGATATTTCTCACCAAAACAGCTTTCTTAAAAATGGTGACTCGTTGGTGACTCGTTGAATTACAGATGCACGCTAATTACCTTTGTGAGAAGATCAAGGCCGAATAAAACGGGAGCATGGGGAAATACACTGTTGTTCCTTTTCGGGAATTTGTGCCGCATGAAATGAATGAAAAGACTTTCGACCAGCGATCGCGCATCTAACAAAGGTGAACTCTTCCTTGCTGGTGCAAAATATTGGAGAATCGGGTGAAAAGTCAACATCCCGTGCGGAATGTGTTTTGAGTCTAGGTAAATGCACTTTGTGACCTGCCAAAAGAAGTGACAAATCGTGCCGTGCGTTAATTTAGGGACACCAACGAACGTCATTTGAGAAAATCACTTCATCGCTGTCTGTACTTACAGTATCAACCAAAGCGATCGTGGTCGTACCAGGATTACAAAACGGTTCGAAAACAGAGTTTAGAGGAATTATAAAGTGTTTCGCCGCAACCAGCAACCCCCGTTAACAAGATATTACGATATTTTCCTTCACGGAACAAAACTCGAACGGCCTCTGTAAATTCATCCTGGTTAAGGTCATTCCTAAGCAGAACATGCTCAGCCACAGTCAACCCTCTATGAAATGGCGTTTTTTTTTTTAACGAGAAACAACCAACCAAATTCAAAGAAACCTGAACATGATGTATGTTTCATTTATTGTCGAATTTATCACAAATGTGGCGCAACATCACACTCTAGGCCGCTAGAAATCAAGGGTTTCCTTCTCCTAACATGTAGCACATTTCCCGCCAATTCTTTTCATAACTGAAATTCCTCAAAAATACAGTCCCGGACAAAATTGTTGAAACACTTTACAATACCTTGCCCTCCTACAATGTTGTTTTGACAATTGGGCTCAGAAACTGGCGTTAAACCAACATTGTGAGGGGAGAGTGAGCTGCGAAAGCTTCAGATCTGTATAGTCGTGGACTGTTCCAACGAATTTTGTCACAGACTGTAGGTCTAAAAGCTATGAGTTTGGTTTTCTCAATATTAAGAGTCATACCTAAACCAGACTGAGTGCGAGACAGTTTCAAGCTCAATATTAAGTCAATTCTTCAATTAAGGCGCTTGGATCACAATGCTTAAAGAAGAAATTGGGGTTGTCAGCAAAGAGAAAAAAAGAACATTTTATTGCCAGTTAGGCTGGGGAACATCAATTCCGACGTTACATTAAACCGTGATAATATAAACAGGCCATCTTGGCCTACATCCCCATATGAGCTCTCAAGCTTTGTGCCAGTCAGGCTGCCAGTTAGGCTGGGGATCTTCAACTCCGACGTACAATATAAGTAAAATACAATATAAACCTAAAGTACAAAAAACTAGTAGAGCTGAGCAACCGCTAACAAAGGAAATGCGGTTTGAACGGAGGCCAGAAAAAACCTGCCAGAAAAAACCCCTGTGGGGAAAAAATGTGCAGGAAATCTGGGTAGGAACCAAGGCTCAAGCTCAAAGCCCTTCCTACGGGACTTTACAATGTAATCGAGAATAGCCTGCTCTTAAGGAGGACATAAAATAAAAGCAAAAAACACAAATTAAAGAAAAATCCAAGGAGAGATTGGTTCAGAAGCCTAGATGAGGTACACGTGTTATACGCAGCTTTATATACCCCCGATATGGCTACCCATGGTGCACCCGGCCTAGAACCCAGGCCCTGTTGTATCTCGTGCCGTCGAAATATTTATTTCTGGCTTCTTCGCAGGCTCATACGCCAGAAATAACATATTATGGATCAAAGAATGTATCCAGAATGAAGACAAGCTTACCGGACGTTGAGTTGCGTTCGAATGGGCTTTTATTGACCGAATGCATAAATGGCGGCCAAAAATGTCTTTTGTTTATGTGCTAATGAGACTCACTAGCCTCGCTCTCAAGCAACCTTTCTTTTGTATTTATCCATGCAAACGAGGCTAGTGAGGCCAACTAGCACATAAGCAAAAGAATATTTTTTTGGCCGCCATTTATGCATTCGGTCTATTAAGCCCAGCATTTTATTACGGTCCTCTTGCAACTTGAAGGCTTTTTCCCTTATGCACAAATGAAATGAAATAAAATAATGAAACTGCATTAAATGGGCCCTTTGCAGGATAGTGATCACATGGTACAAAAACCGCCATACTGGGACGACGCAAATTGCCCACTGGGACATCTAAAACAAAGAAAATTTAGATTAACTAGCTTTGTTTTAGATGTCCCAGTGCGCAATTTGCGTCCCAGTATGGCGGATTTGTACCATGTGATCACTATCCGGCAAAGGGCCCATTGTGGGCTTGATATCAGGCGGGCGTTCAGTTTGTATTCTGTGGCCGTGAAGGACCGGGGAGGAATCGGAAGCAAAGTGTAAGAGCGCATTTCCGAACGGTTGACACTGAACCCCCACAGGAACCCCCACAGTCAGGTAGGACACTTCATGGTAAATACATAACAAAAAAACTTTGGGGCCGAACAGGGAGACGTTAATCGATCGTTTCATGCTCCCTAAGTATATCGTTTGAAGTGTTTAGTAACTCCTTAGAACTATTTAATCCGGAGCACTTGTTCGGGATTTGTTAGTTTTTAATGGCCATCGTGGTCATGAAGTATCTTCACCTTGTCAGTGTAATGCATTGTTGTGTATTTGTCATAGAGTGTCCCACCTGACTGTGGCAGATCCGTTCTGGTTTCTCGAAAGTCCCCAAACGTTTTCGGGCCCGAAAAGCCATTTGTGAAACCGGTCAGTGTAAAAGGCAGACTGCAGACAAGGGGTAAAATGCAGACTGAGGTTATAACGTAACTGCTGAAAAAGCCCAATCCCCTTAGAAATGCTAACCTTAGGCCTAAAACAATATTTAGGCTTAACTGGTAGCATTTCTAATGGGTTTGGGCTTTTTCAACAGTTAAATTATAACCTCAGTCTGCATTTTACCCCCGGTCTGCAGTCTGCGTTTTACACTGACCGTTTGTGAAACTGCTAACCATGCACTTGTTTTGGAAAGCCGATCTTTTAACATGTTTTTAAGCCAGTTAAAAGAAACATGTCTCTAAGGTTTGACGACTTAAATCCTCTCTGTTCTTGAGATACAGAAGACATTGTGACACCCGAAAATGGCCCGTAAAGTTTCGGAGCTTTCGTGAAACGGGCCCCTGGTCACAACCACTTTCGATTTGCTGTTGCCTCTGTTTATCAAAGCAAAGCAATGTTGATTGTGTCTTTGAAAAACCACTCCTTTGGAGGAAAGATACTTTTCGTCTTTGGCCGAAGAACCTTCATTAGAAATCGAACGCAAACTGCGGTGACAAACATGAGGCTAACATGAGAACTTGACATGACATGAGAATTTTTCATTAAAGTTCTTATTTGCCTGCCAAATACAAACATTTTAATTTTTGGCTACCAAATAAAAGCTTTTTCAAATTATGGGCAAATTGTCTTGAAAAATTGTAGCCTTTAAAAGTAGGGCTTACTAGAGAAATTTCAGTCTATGGCTTCTTATATCGGCGAGATTAATTGTTCGATGCAAAATTTTGCTCTAATATTGCCCATGCGTTTTTCAGTAATTAACCAAAAGTTATTTCAGAGAATATCAATTTTTAAAAGCTTCATTCAAAAAACAAATATGGTGACTCGCTACTTTAAGTTAGTTGGTTCAGTTTGAACTTCCTACGTAGCGTTATTACGAGAAAATGTTCCTCAGTATGACCTAGCTTCACACTTATTCGGTTTTCGTAGAAAAGTCCAGAGGGTGGCGGTCTTGCAAAAAGGCCGGTGGAAAGAAAGAAAAAAATAGCGAACCCTAGTAAAGTTCTGAGATGACAAGGCTCTTCACTAGAAATCTGGTTAACTGGGTGCAAGAGTTGAATCATTCGCTTTTCTGGTTTCGATTCCAAGGAAGGAAGATAAAATATTATGCCTTAACTGACCACTGCCCATGCATAGGCGCTTTCCATGTACAATGAAACTAATATTAAAGATACAGTAGCTTCAAGTTTGGCTGGTAGTCACACAGTATGGGACTTAAACTAGAGTTGTCCTGAGTGAGCTCAAGAAAAAAGGCCCTAAATCGTCGGGCCGTTAACTCCACATAATCACCTATAGAGTTTGGAATAACGTTTACTTTTGGCGTCTGCTTATAGCTCTGTGAGTATGGCTCACTGGCTAGCATATCCACAGGCTGCGAAGTAGCAGGAAGGAAAATTAGCTTTATCACACTTCCACCACGTAAGCCTATAAGGAAGAAGAAGGCTTAAATAGTTAGTTTAAGATATTCAGATATTTATTATGGCTCAATCATATTATGGCAAGCTCGTTTTCCTAACCGTTTTTAGACGACGGTGTTATTTTCCGAAATTTCACAACAAAAGCGTCTTTTCGTTGCGATTTCTTCGAGAAACCTTCAGCAATTAACTTCCTAATGGCTTTAACTCTCCACACACAGACTAAAGGATTGAGGGAAGAATTGAAAAATGCCGCTGTTTCAGACCAGCTGTAAAAATTGTAATTGTCTATGTTGCCGAAGAGGAATTGATGGCTAAGGGTGACAACTAGAACAGGAGGATTAAACAGTACATAACATTTATTGCCAGCTTGATTTGCATTTGTCGCATTGCGGACGTGGACGTGGGGTGGTGTTTTTTAATTTGTCTTTGGTGGCGAATTACTGTTTTCAGGATTGTGATTTGGATTATAACAGTAGTTACGAGGAAAAAGGACCACATTACCAGATGAATACCTCGAAAAACGTCATTCTGCGCCCATTGCAAAAATGTGAACAGTATGTTTATCAACCAAATGAACAAAGCCGTTTTCAAAACTCGCCGAGGTCGGACAATTGCAGAGTATCTTAGGTGATATTTTAAAGCTATGAGTCTTTCACAGCTTACAGCACTCAATGTCGTGAATGACACTCCGTAGTAAACGTAAAATCCCGACGAGTAAAGCATTCTCACCGAGCAGGGAACGAAGCCGTGCGCGTTTTCGAGCAGTCTGTAGGCCACATAGCTCGGTTGAACTAGGATGCCAACTTGGAGGTCCGAGATCGCCAGGCAAGCAAGAAGGATATTGCAAGGCGATTGAAGGGATTTCCTTGTCAAAATGATCAATACTATGAGCAGATTCGCCATGACAGCGAAAGGCGACAACACGGCATTTAAGACACCTGTTACGAGATTAGTTTCGGTTCGTTGATGGAATACGTCGAATTTAGCATCTGGGAGATGGAAGCACTGACTGTCATCACCTGGTCCATGATTCGCTGGCGAAGTTGTGATGCTCAAATTGTGGGAAAGAACGGTAGTAGAAGATTTCATTTTCCACAGTGTCTCGAAACTTGTGCTTCTCCTACAGTAACTTTCACTGGAAAAGTTGGACCATTTACAGACTTCATAAAATGTCTGTAAATAATAAATTTACAGACTTTAACACTTAACCCCATAAATATAAAATCTTTGTAAATTTATTTTACAGATATTTTACAGAGTTTTGTTGAGTAAAGCTCTATAAAATGTCTGTAAAATGTTTATAAATTATTGGAGCTACAACAAGAGGAAATACTTGAAACTTACAGACTTTATAAAATCTTTCAAAAATGTCTATAAATCGAAAATTTACAAAGATTTTACGCCGTTTGGTCATGTCTCATAAAATGTCTGTAAATTGCGCTCTATCATCATGCGTGTCCTGTCTAAGTTACCAAATGGTTTTGGATCTGTATGCCCTGTTCACGATGATTTTGAGTGTCGAATATTTATTACCTAATTAAATTATATGGGAAACTGTTGAATTAGCCCTGCATGTTGCACTGAGTTCGGTTTATCAAAAGTTCGCCGGTTGCAACCTATAAAATGCCTATCGGTATGTGTTTTAATAGTTCGACTTGGATCAAGTCTTAGGCCCTGTTGATATGGAGAAAAGTTGTCCTCGGAAGATGGTCACCCTCCCAGCCGGGTCTTTAGCTAGCGTTTATGTGAGAAAAGAACTAACCTTTATTCCTGAGTCAAGAGCTGCCCGGCTCAGTTTCGATCATCAGGAGACTGGGAAGATAGTACTCGTGCATTCTCTCATCATCTTACCTCGTCCAAGTTGACTCCACTGAGCGAGCCAAAGTGTTTACATGAAATAAAGTTGGCCTGGCCAGGAGGGCGAGCCTACCGTTGACAAAGGGTGACCCGGCTAGGTGGGTTTCCCTTCAAGCCGCGCCATTTTTTTCCCTCATGTAAACAGTTTACTTAAACCGCATTTTATAGGGAAATGTAGGAAAAGTTGGCTGGTCCAGGGTAACTCCGGTAAGCGAGTGACCCTTCTTCCTGGAACAATTTTTCTCCATATAAACGGGTACTTAGGGCCTCACAAGATTAGACCGTTTTAATTGTTTACAACAATTGCAAAGGCCATAAAATCTATGTAAATTGACACAACCCGGCCATAAAATAGTTTTTTTGTGTAAATTTCATGTAAATTGCTGGGATGAATCATGCAAATAACATGTAAATCAAGGCCTTTGTGATATAGGAGTCCCAGCAGAGAATGAGATTGAGAAAGTAATGTAGGCTAGTAAGCAGACTTTACCATGCTCCTTGAAAAAAGAAAAAAAAAATAGCATTGGTGTTTAGCTGCCCAAATTAATCGTGCGGGTTTCAGTCAATTAACGTGGGTGCTTTCATAGCCCGTAGCTGTAGGTGAGAATTACTTCTTATGAAGTAATGATCGAAAATCCGGCAGCCATATTTGTTATTCTAAATGATTAGTATCCAGTCTCTTGAGAAAAACAGAAAAGGAAATCTCAAAGGAACACACTTTCCCCCGTTCCATATTTTGATTGAGGAAATTTGCTCTGCACCTTTAAAGCAGAAAATTCTCCCCGGTTTTTCCACCCAAAATGAAAGCGCCCCAGGAATCGCACTGGGCTCGCAACGGGTTGTGATTGGATGTTGGCACAAAGAGATGGATTGTGGACATTTCACAATAATTACATGATGCAACAACTTTGTCCGCCATTATGAATTGCCTCGCCGCAAAGACTCTGGGAACGAGATCGGTTTGAATTATCGGTTTGTTCTTCGCGCGGGCGATCAATGCATGTGCTCTTCCTCTCTTTTTCCCTTGTTGGACGACCAAAATTGGATCTTTGCGATTCCTTAACATTTTGTGCGGGTGAAATGGCACGCATTCCACCAAATAAACCCAGTAAACATCGATGGATTCCGGAAGAAAGGGAAATGACAATTAAGGTCAGATAATCAGCATTCGCCACAAAGATACACGCCAGTGACATGATTCAACCTCAGACAATCTCCGAAAGGGTTAATCAGTGAAGACTTCATGGCAAAAATAGAGACCGTCTTCAAAACGTAAAGGGAGTTC
>NW_027179763.1:227500-247500 GCF_036669935.1 Montipora foliosa
AGTATACTAATTTGTAGTATTTTTTATCGAAACTGGCGGGTGGCGCACCTCATACAGTTCGATGTAACTTGTAAATTCGGTCTAACCATGCAGTTAATTTGTCATAGTATACTAATTTCTAGTATTTTTCATCTGAACTGGCGGGTGGCACACCTCATACAGTTAGATGTAACTTGTAAATTCGGTCTAACCATGCAGTTAATTTGTCATAGTATACTAATTTCTAGTATTTTTCATCTGAACTGGCGGGTGGCACACCTCATACAGTTGGATGTAACTTGTAAATTCGGTCTAACCATGCAGTTCATTTGTCATAGTGTACTATTTTGTAGTATTTTTCAGCGGAACTGGCGGGTGGCGCACCTCATACAGTTCGATGTAACTTGTAAATTCGGTCTAACCATGCAGTTAATTTGTCATAGTATACTAATTTGTAGTATTTTTCATCGGAACTGGCGGGTGGCGCACCTCATACAGTTTGATGTAACTTGTAAATTCGGTCTAACCTTGCAGTTAATTTGTCATGGTATACTAATCTCTAGTATTTTTCATTTGAACCGTCGGGTGGCGCACCTCATACAGTTCGATGTAACTTGTAAATTCGGTCTAACCATGCAGTTGTAGTATTCTTCATCGGAACTGGCGGGTGGCACACCTCATACTGTTCGATGTAACTTGTACATTCGGTCTAACCATGGAGTTCATTTGTCATAGTATACTAATTGGTGGTATTTTTCATCGGAACTGGCGGATGGCGCACCTCATACAGTTCGATGTAACTTGTAAATTCTGTCTAACCATGCAGTTAATTTGTCATAGTATACTAATTTGTAGTATTTTTCATCGGAACTGGCGGGTGGCGCACCTCATACAGTTCGATGTAACTTGTAAATTTTGTCTAACCATGCAGTTAATTTGTCATAGTATACTAATTTGTAGCATTTTTCATTGCAACTGGCGGGTGGCACACCTCATACAGTTTGATGTAACTTGAGAAGTAGGTGTACCCATGCAGGTAATCCATGTGGTTAATTTGTTTTAGTATGCTAGTATTACCCAACTGAACTGGCATGTGAACTGTAAACCCGGAGGTAAGCCGCACCCTGACCTTACCAGCTGAAATTTACGGAAAAAAGTTTTTTGACAGAAAACAAAAGAAATCTAAAGTCTTGTCTGTAGAAGTCAAATTCACCCACTGTTCATCAAACGTTAACTCACTATTCACTAATATTGAAACGGAAAATACTTTAATTTCATTTTAGCACTTTAATGTAATGAACATCGTTTTTACCAACTTGGACATATGATTGATCTTTTTCTGGTATTTGTTGACAGTAATTTCTTAAACACAGTTTTGCCATAGATTTTTTTACATTACAACAAGAATATGAGCGGAACGTTTGTAGCTTGGTACACACAACTAGGCATAAAATTGGATGCAAAGATGGAAAACTGGCCACCAGAAGCAGCTTTTTTCAGATCTTCCCACAGATAAGCCGCGCCCATTTCTAACAACTATATTTGTAATTGGGGTAACATAAGCCAGATTTTTATACTTATTTAATAATAATGAAATCCCTTGCATATATTTTATTTCTTATTTTGATGAATTTGTATGGGTTATCAAATAGTGATGAGTGAATTTAGGGAATAATTTCACACACGCTTTGTCCAAAATCAAATAATTTCATAAGCCTTAAGGCAAGAAAAATTATTTGATTTTGGACAAAACACAAGTGGAATTATTCCTAAGTTTCACGAGTATACATTGTACCATTTCATCAGCTATAAATCATGGTTGACAAATCGCAATCATAGGACGTGGGTTTTTCCGAAAGTGGACACCATTTTGGCACGGTAGAAAAAGTTGCCATGGTAACTGATGTTACTAATTGAATTATTTTTTGAACTTATTGCAAGAATTTTATTGTACACTTAGATTCTATTGAAAGTAATATAAACAAATGATTATTTTTAGATTTGAAATAAAAATTTATGCATTCACAAACTCTAGAACTTGTTCTTTTTTCTACGTAAAATCGACTAACCTTTCATCCATTTCTCTTTTTATTAACATTTCCTGGCTTACGTCAGGTTTTAAATGCTATTATTTACAGATATTGTAAACATTTTGCTGAGATTTTGTGCACTAAAACACCAAAATTTTAAAAACATTTCACATACTTTACCCCTCCAGTTTTACAGACATTTTATTGACATTTCCTGCCTTCTGTCAGGTTTTAAATACTTAATTTACAGAGATATTGTGAACATTTTGCTGAGATTTTGTGCACTAAAACACCAACATTTTAAAAACATTTCACATACTTTTCCCCTCCAGTTTTTTGAGGGTTTTTGTAGACATTTTACAGACATTTCATGCATTCTTCTCACTCACTTTTTAAAGAGATAACACTGACATTTTATATGGATGGATTTACAGAGATTTTTTCGCGTGTAAATTTTACAGAGAAAGTAAAGAGATTTTACAGATCTCTGTAAATTTTTCCTTCAATTTACATAGATTTTATTGAGATTTTGTACACATTTTATGTCATCGTAAGGACGAAAATGTTTTAAATTTTACAGACTTTTTATGGAGTTACAAAATCTCTGTAAGTGTGCAAATTTACAGAGATTGTAATTTACAAAGAAAATGTGGACATTTAACAGAGATTTTACCAACTTTTTTGAAGTCTGTAAATGGTTCAAGTTTTCCAGTGTTTGAACATAATGAACCGGAAGCGCGTGATCAAGTATTGAAATACGACTTTCGCCTCTTTCTTAAACACTTCACTTCAATACTGGTAGTAATTACTAATGGAATATGTCAGTAAAACGTCAATAACGCGTTTGTCGATTGTAGCCTATATGTCATGTAATTTGAAAATGTATTTCAAACAAATCTGCAGCTGATCGAGCAATCTATGATGTTTTTTTTTAATTAAAAAAGAAAATTATGGAAATCATTGTGTTTTATCGGCAATGACGTCAGAAAGAATTTAATTTATAATGCGATGTGTAAAATTCGGATTTTCTACCACTGAACTAAAGGAGGCTCGTGGGACATTTGGAAACGAAGCGTCGAAAGATAACAACGTCGTAATTGTAAAAAAGAAAACTTGTTGAATTCTTAAGCTCCTTGATTCTGAAATTAGGGACTTTAAGATCTACGACGGAGACGGCGATGCAATCTTTCCTTTAGTAAACAAGAGAGACTTCCCAATATTTTTTTACTATTAAAAGAGTACTGTCATGAGCTGAGCATGCTCGAGTTTTTTTTTTCTCTCGAGCCCACGGAAAATTCTAGGCACCATCATGGATTCAAGCGTGAGTCACGTATATTCGCTAGAGTTTCTCCTTTGTCCACCGTGGCCCTCCCCAGTGGACACCATTTTGAATTTGTCGATTCAACTTGAAGAAAGTTCACCTAACACTTTTCAAGATTTCACAAGACGCTAGCGCATGCGCTTCTCGTGACAGTTTCTCTTTAAGTTTGTCGTTTGCCAATGAAGAAGAAAAATATTTAATCTAGGACTAGATTAGCAGCGTATATTACTTAGAATTAAAAAAAGAATGCGAAAAAACCTTAAGAAAAAAAAAAGAAAATTTGAAAAAGTGGATAGAACGATGTCGAACTCGGTTTTATGACATTAGGGCAATGAAATTAACCTCTGCACTACCGAAACAACACGTTTAAACTGGCAATTTTAAAGTATTTAAGGGAAGCCTCTGCTAACAATTTACTTAAGGCTAACCGACTAAAAAGGCTTGGTTACTAAGAATAGCATGGACCGTCAAAAATGGCATCGCTTGTTTACGAAAGAGAAATTAGCGACGACGACAAAAACGTCACCTCAAAATATAACTTTTCATTATCGTAAGTCTTCCGCCATTGTTCCATCTCGTTCATGTCTCACAATGTGGGCGAAGTATCCTAAAAATAAATTGGTATGAGCGGGTTAGGAGCAAAAATAGAGAATAAATGGTTCGCCGTTGTACGCTAAAGGTGGCGTCAAAACCTCAAATTTGATGATTTGGTGTCTTTGCTCTGAAGAGAACCGCAAAACTATGCGCTAAAATGCGTGCGGCACGTCAACCCGGTATCAAGCTAATTCACCTCAAGCGGAGTATGCTAAGCAGAGCAGAGTTGAGAAAGGCCACGGTTTCAGATCAATTTTGTAGATTGTAGGCATCTATCATGATGTCCATTTAGATGATCTGATTGAAAGTAGTAGAACTGGTGTGTTAAATCCTAGGTAGGCCACTACGATGACATTAATGTTTGCGGAAAAGTTACTCTGCTGACCATTGAGTTGTGTGGATTCTGCATGATGAGAAACGATCATGAGTTAACATTCACAACTGTCTTGGAACCAAAAGAATTAGTCATGTAACAAGAAAAAAATGTTTTTGTTGCTTTACTGTGCACTCATTGCAGAACTGTTTAATCTTGGACGTCATTCTTGTACCGCAACGTGTGGGTAAATTAAGTCGATTTTCCTCTTTCAGCTAGCGAGGAATCCAAGGGAGGAAACTGTGGCACATCACATGGAACACGTGGAACACGTCTTTGGTGGTATCTTAGATACTCGAAAAGTCACATAGCTCGGCTGCACAAACAAGCAGCGCTGTACGTATGGTATCCATTCGAGAAATTCAGACTGAGGTGATTGCAGAAAAGAATGTTTTATAATTACCAAGAGGATGAGCAAGCTCACTAGTATAAAATTGATGAAATCGCGATCTGAAACTCTGTCAAACTTTAGACCAGGCAGAAAAAGGCAACTGTGACAGTTGGCTTTCTTATTGTGCTTTGGTTTTCTTTGGTTTCTGGATTGTTTCTCATCGTGTTGCCCGTGTACCTTCTTCAATTTCGCAGCCTTTAGTAATTAAAACACCCCCTTGTACATGTTTTCTACGTCGACTTGATTAGCAGTCTGAATTTGCTTAACGGAATCTTTCAACATTTTTTAAATAATGTTTCTCGTACAGGCAAGAGACTAGAATACGAATTCATTAGCGTTTTAAGCCAAACATCTAATTTTAGTGGTAAAGTAAAAACACACTTCTACAAGTGGTTTCGCTGGATTAGATGCGAATCTTTGAATTGGTCAACAAATTAGGAAACACCTGTAGCGGACAAACAGCCCTCCGGCGGAGGAATCTAATATAATCTAGTTATCTTCATTACGAAACGGGTGTGCGTATTGAGTCGACAGGAGTGCAGCAGCAGTACGTGTTGAGTCGACATGATACCTTCGACTAAAATGATATACGACAACCAGTGCGTCAACGTCAATAAATCAACTTTGAGTAGACAAGGAAGTACCTAGAAAACTCACGCAAAGTATAAATCAATTTTCACGACTTTCTCTTCGTCGTTAGAAACCTAATACAGTTATGATAAGCTATAGTTTTCTCGTACTGCTCTGCAAGGTGCGGTAACTTTTAGACTTATTATTGAGAACACCTGCAGATAATCAGACAAGAAAGGGATGGGTTCGACTCGGCTGAAAGTAGTTAGTACTACTAACTATGGGCTGATAAGTAACTTGATCGTACTAATCGTTGATGGCATTTTCATTGGCTGTTGCAGAGTAATGAATGAGATAATTTATGCGCTTCAGTCAAATTTGTGTCAATAGTCTTATCGTGAACCGCTGTGAGTACTTTAAACCAGTCAGTTATGACCAAAAATCCTGCATAGGTTTGCTATGCCTTTTTAAATAATCGACCACAAAAGAGGTGAATTATGTTTTCAGTTCGCAGAATTCTTTAAGAACATTCCCAACAAATGCCGAAGATTTTTAAACAATATTTACGTTTATTATTACGTAGGTGATTATTGAAAATTCTCTGCGCTGATTGGTTGCACTTTATGTCATTATTGCGCAATAATCACCCATGCGGTTTTTATCAAAATGGCCGCAAGCTGTTTTGTCGAGGTGGCAGACGAAGAAATTAATTGTTAAAAAAAAAAGGCATATTTTTCAAATAATCACCCATGCAAGAATATCGCTGAAAAAAACTTCGACTTTGTCTCGCTAGCCTACAGAGCTGGCGTGTTTGGGTAAAAAGCGATGAATAATCTTTCGATTTACTCTATGGCGCCATCTTGGACGCAGAGACCGAGAGAATACTAGCGCGAGGTAAAAAATGGTTTCGGGGAGAGGCTCCACTAGTCCCAATTCTCTCCTGCTGCGCTTCCAATATGGCGGTCTTTCAACGTAATTTCGTCGAAGACTACTTTCAACGAGTGCTAATATTAAAAAGAACCGCCTGCTCTGCAGGCTACAGCTACGCTTCAGACTTCACTCTTGATTTGATTCAAGTGCTACGGGACGTTACTCAAAATTAAGTGCACACGATACCGCACAAATGAATATATAAAACAACAGTTCACAATTCCTAAAGTGCCCATCCCCCCCTCCCCCGGGATGTCGAGTACACTCAAAAGTTCGAGTTGGCGTTAAGGGAAAGGCAATGTTCGTTGGTGGAAAGGACCAGCGTTTTGTAACTAACAGCCGTTCGAATTTCACCCCTTTTAACTCTTTTTGGCTGTAAAGCAGGTAAAGCACACACAATAGTTTATTCGTAAACTATTCACCTTGAGATCCAAATAAGTTGTGTGACGACAGAAATTGCGCGTTTAGTTCTGCTAAGTTTGTGTGTGGATTGGTTTACAATAGGATTTCCGAGTTCATGTCTGCCTCTTCTTCAAAGCGAGTGTAAGTGCGAAGTTTTTGTTGTGAAATTAGTTTTCAGTCATATTTCAAGTAGAACTAATTACCATCACAAAAACTTCGCACTCAGACTCGCTTTGAAGAGGAGGCAGACGTGAACTCGAAAATGGCCCTTTTTTTAGTCTCTTCCTTTTGAGCAGTGCAATTAGTCGAATTCTGATTGGTTCATCGCGCTGTTTGGGTCATTTATGACTGGTCGAGAAATTAGTTTTTTCGGAATCAAGACGGTCAATTGAACAGTCGCCCTTACTTCTTTTGCTTTAACCTTTATTTTTGGACAATATTAGTACTTCAAGCAAAGATTTAGACATGCAATAGAGAACGATAAGCTAAGGACGACACTTGTTGTCAACAATTCAAGCTTTTAATTAAAGACAATTCAACCACTTAAACCGCTTAGTGGCAATTGTTGACTTTTTACCAGGAAATGAAAACGTTAAAATGCTGTGCAGCAGCTCTCTCCCATGTTTTTGCTTCGAAATGAAAGTACCGGTAATTACCACAGACAGACAAACTCCATTAAAAAGATTTCCAAGAATAAATCAAGACATTTTAAAACAGTAATCTGTTCACTCGACTGATTCACTAATTTTGAAGACAATGCAATGTTTGCGTCCTAAATAGTTATTTAGTTAGATTATTTAGGAAGCCGACATCCTGACATTTAAAATGACATCGTTTGGGGTTGTGAAAGGAAATTGAATCAAGATTACCGGATGGTCATCCCAAGTGTAGTAATAAAAACTTTTCGTCTATTAAAAAAAAACTAAGTTGCCAGTTTCCTGAAATCATATGCTTTAGTCGCTGGAAGGGAAAAAGGATCACGATGAATGAAACCACGGCCCATGAAACGAGCATCTTAGAACAGCTTACGTTGCCAAAGTTTTTTTTTGAGTGATTGTTTTATCCTTCCAGATCCACTCTACGACAAGATAATGGATCGCCATTCATCAAATCTCACAACAGCAGTGATCAACGGATTGTGTTCACCTTTCGTTGTCATTGCTAATTCTCTTGTAGTGCTTGTAATCACAAGGTCTCCGGACGCCTTCAAATGTTCTCTTAGCTTGCCTGGCGTTTTCGGGTTTTTTAGTTGGTCTCTTGGTGCAGCCTTGCTATGTTGCCTTTCGTCTCATTGAAAATACCATTCATTTTGTGCCATGTGGCTTAAGAATCCTCTACTCCGAGAGTTTCTGGATCTGTTACGGCGTTTCATTCTTGACATTGACTGCCATCAGCTTTGAGCTTTACACTGCCTTACGATTACACCTTCGCTACAAAGAAGTGGTCACTCAAGGAAGAAGAAGATGTGGTCACACTAAAAAGATATGGTCACTCAAGGTGGTAGTTGGAATATGGCTCTTGGACATCTTTTTAACCGCTCTGGAATGGATCACTCAAACTAAGCATCTTCGGAATGTCCCCGCTGGTGTATTGCTTTTTTGCCTTCTCTTGACCCTTGCCACTCACGCCAAGATCTTTTTGATCTTCCGACGGCACCAGCGCCAGATAAATAGCTTGCATGTTTGTCGCAGAGTTCCGTTGAAAACCACCATTCAACGCAGCAAAGTAGACTAGCTGTGAATGTGGCTTACATAGTGGCGATTTATGTGATATGCAACGTTCCTGTTTTGGTTGTAATGGCCTATCTTTTTGCCGGGGGACGCTTTGCCACGTTTGATGTATTCAGCTGGTCCGAGACTATCGCTTTCCTAAACTTGTTGATAAACCCGATACATTGTTGCTGGAGAAACAGGGAAATTCGTCGAGCAATCTTGGGTCTTTTTTCGAACGTTGTTTGTTTGAGAAAGTGTTCATTGCATGCAGGTGGATTTATGTAAATCAAAAGTTTTTATAAGAGGCAGTCATAATGAACTCGACAATTACGGTCGCTGGCTGCCGCAGGAAACGAAAGTCACTTAGCTGCAAACACTGCACCAAAATAGAGTACAAGACAATATCCTTAGTTGACAACACCTTATTAACAGGTAAAACCGAGATTCAAAACGTCAGCACACAGGAATAATGAAAATGTGACACGTAAAACGTGTTTAATTAAGAAAGGTTGTTGTATATGGAAACGTCGATCCTTACTATTTTGCAGAACTTCGAGCAAGGTATAACTCCTTAGACTTTTCACTCGTTATGCTGCCCTGCTGAAAATGAAAATTGCCATCATAAATGTGATCTTTCCGCTAATATAGGAAAGAATACTGAGTCACTTGGTGAACTGGCACTTGATAAAAGCATTGCCACGACATGTCAACTAGGAGTGACCCATTCTCGTCACCAGAGCCTCGGATCGTATGTCTGCGCATGACCCGAGGCTCGGGGAAACTCTATGTACGAGAACATTGCGCCGTATGGTTGGTTCTTTTAGCCAAAAATTGGCTATTTGAACCTTATGACGCCTGCTCACGGCTCCTGCCAACGTAAATGCACCAATCAGAGACGCTTTTCATTGTTCTTCACGAAAACCAACCAGAAGACACTTTATTTCAGGGTTCCCAGAGCTCTTCTCTCCGTAAGTCATGCGCAAAAGCGAAGCGCTTTGGGGTCGAGATTGGAAGTGACCAAGTCATTGCAAGCTGTTACGAGTAAAATGTACAGTACATTATTAATAACTGCATTGTATTTGTCAAAACCCATTTAAGTAGAGTGTTTTGCTTTGTTTTGTTTTTTTGTTCCAAAAACTGCAAAACGCTTTAATAAACCATATTATGATCATTATCCTCAAAAATAAAGTGGATAATTTTTTACTTAATCGGTGAGCGATAGAGCGCATGCTCATGACTTCATGGAATTCACTAATGGCGTAATTCTTCACTTCGACGTTTAAGTAAATAGGACATTTGCATGATGACGCCATTTGACTACAATTACCAGAATCCTACAGGTTTTGCTTCTCTCGAGCTAATTAGAGCTATTGTTATTTTTACCCCTCTGGGAACACAGAAAAAAACAAAAACAAACTGAATTCTGGTAGTTGTAGTCAAATGACGCTATCGTGAAAGTTGCCCGTTGTCAAAGTAAGCTACAGCAAAAATATTGCCTTCGAAGTTCGATAATCCACAAAATATACTGGCAATCAAAAACTGGCAAATCATTGCGGGACAAAAGTGCCCTCGTAAAATTTCTTATTTGTAAGAAATAACGCACTCTGTGATTGGCTGAGAGCAGCTAAGCGCTAGGTCATTATTCTCCCGTAATGCTTATGATAGATTATGCAGATTAATTTTTTCTTCTTTAGAACCTTTGCGTTAGCCATATAATAAACAACTTAATAACCTCGACCGTTCGGTCGTTGCAGCAAAATCTCAAAACCTCGGCCTAGGTGTATTGACCTTTCTATCGCTCGGTCAATATGGCAAGGCCTCAGTTTGAGATTTTGCTGTAACGATCTCACTCTCGGTTATTAAGTAGTTATTAATTAAATTTATAATTTAATGATAAAAGTGCATAATTATGGAAAAATAACAAAGGCTGCCCCAGTAAAATTACTAATTTATAACCCATTTGTCAGAGGTGGTTGACTCTACAATATTCAATTCTGATTTTTGGAGGATTGATTAAAGAACGGCGACCTTATGCTAAAGTGGCAAAAGCTGTGAGCAAAGGCTCAACTGAAAAAAGTTTCTGCATGGATTTTATGTTGTTATTATAGTTGTCTTAGGCCCCTCCACACGAAGACGATTGTAAACGCAAACGCTAGTAAACGCAAACTTTTTTATGCGTTTAGGCCTTCGGTCCACACGAAGACGATGAAAACGCTCACCGTAAACGCATAAATTCGAAAACGCTCTCCAAAGTAGATAAATTTGAAAACGCCGTTTATGCGTCTTTTTGTGGACGGCCGTAAACGTATATTTTCGTAAACGCTGTGAAAACGCTGACGTCAGATGTCAGCGCCAGTCTCTTTTATCGAGTGTTTTTCCAAGATGGCGTACACACGAGTGTTGAGCTGTGTTATGCTTATTTCAAGCATAATTGCGAGCATTCAATTGAGTCTTTGCCAGCAGACCTCGGCATTTTTCTTCTCTCTCGTTCACAACAAACGCATGTGGTGACTTGAGAACATGGACGCTAAGACCTGATAACAAGGCGCTGAAGCAAAGATTGCAAGCTCAAATCGATAGCGCATGCGCGTTTGGTGTATGAAATCTCTTGATGGGTTTACGAGCGTTTTCGTGTGGACGGGTGAAAACGCTACGTAAACGATGATCGTCTTCGTGTGGACGCAGATAAAGATATGCGTTTACTAGCGTTTGCGTTTACAATCGTCTTCGGGTGGACGGGGCCTTAATAACTTTTGAGTTCTTTCGCAGATATGTTTTGGCAATTGCTTAGCAATCTTCAGTGCAGTGAGTTATGAAATAACTTACAACAGTTAAATTAACGTTGAAAAGTAATTAACTTTTTTGTTTTGTTGAAAACGTTTATTAAGGCCCTCATTACTAGCCCGAGATGTACTGGCTTTTTACAAGACTTCGGAATTTTTTTTTTTTTTTTCTGACGCTGACTGCTGGCTGAGATGAACTTCCTTAATCTTCTATAAGTTCTTTCGTCTATTATTTCGGCTTAAATAAATAGCGCTGAGAGAACTGCATGGCGGTTTCTCAAGTTATTCTCTTTTTAGTTCTAGTGATACATTCTGAGAAGCTGTGAGAAACTTTGTGGCCAACTTTACATAACGTAATTGCTATGTTGTGCTAGCCGAGACTCTTTTAAGTGTTAAACATAAAGTATGAAATTTGGGTTTTGCAACGTTACAGTTACAGAAACGACAACAGAAAAACAAGGTTTTCAGATTCGTTTACACTTGTTTTGTAGTGTGTGTGGCTTGCTGTAATGAAAATACTCCCTCGAGGTCATCCTACCGAGGTCTTACGCGTTTGCAAGTGGGCTGAGTTGAAGACGATCTCCGGGAGACACGATTTCCTGGGAAATGACCGTAGTTTTTTCCCAGGCCTTCCCCCGTAGCTGACTGAAAATTGTTTAAAATTTTAACGACCTTTTCATCCAAAGAATCCATGGCTTTAGCCGAGAGTTGGACAGAGTCTCTAAAGCTACAACCCGTTCCTTTATAATTGACAAGGAAGCTAGTCAAGTAACTCTTTCTGAGTTAAGTCAAGTCAGCTCAACTATGACTCATCATGTTATAAAAGCCTTGTCAACGAAATCTTGTCCTTTGGATCCTATGCCAACCCAACTGCTTAAAGATCACCTTAACCTCATTGTGCCTGTTGTTACGGATATAGTCAACGAATCATGATTGTCGACGGGTGTGTTTTCAACTTGTCTCAAACATTCCCTTATACAATCGCGACCACTTTTGTAAAAACAAGATCTTGATCGGGAAAACCTGAAGAACTACAGACCTATAGTGAACATTCCCTTCCTATCTAAAGTCATCGAGAAAACTGTAGTGTTTCCACTAAATCTTTGTTTGGAAACTAACAAGCTTATTCCACGTTTGCAGTCTGCGTATAGTAAAACCGCATTATTGCGTGTTCTGGATGGCATTTTGACGTCTCTTGATCATTGTGAAGATGTTGTCCTGGTCATGTTGGATTTGTCGGCTTCGTTCTACACACTAGACCATGAAATTCTCATATCCAGGCTTGGATCGTATTTTGCTTTCTCCGATACTGTACTAGAGTGGTTTTCATCCTACTTAATTGGGCGCACGCAATCTGTCATCATAGGGGAAACTACATCTAATCCTCGCCCTGTAGATTTTGGTGTTCCCCAAGGGTCAATATCCTTGGACCTCTTCTCTTCAGGTTATATGTTGCGCCCCTCCAAGATATAGTTGCTGCCATTAACCTCAATTCCATGTTCTATGCTGACGACTCGCAACTTTATATTGCCATAAAACCCAACGATCAATCCTCGGTGTTAGCTACTCTATGAAATTGTGTTAATGCCGTTATAAACTGGAACACGCAAAACATGTTGCTTTTTAACCCTAGAAAAACCGAATTTATCCAATTTACCTCTCGCTTTGTTGGAAACCCTGTCCTTTCTCAATTTTCGTTTGGTAACACGATAATTGAACTGTCTGATAAAGTAAAGGACTTAGGTGTCAAACTGGACAAGGAACTTAATTTAAGACAGCATTGTTGTATTCTGTGCTTAACGATAACTCACAACCGCATTTAAGACTCATTTAAGCTCAAGACCTTCCTAATAACATTCTCCCGCTCTCCTAATATCCCGTATGTCCATCACGTGACTTACACTACATCCCACCTTTTCTTTACAGAATATAAAGCATGTTCCTTAGTGGTCAAACACAATCCAAACGCTGAGTTCGAAGCAATCAGTCTCAACCCAAAAAAAACATTGTCCTTGAGGTTCAAGACATATTATACTACTTTTTTTTTTCTTTGCAACAACAACGTTGTTCAATCTTAAAGAGCAGATAATAACCACTGTTTACTGTTGATCCCATTCCCCGTAGCGATCCGGAGGGTGTCTGTTTCGTTGCGGTCTTCTTTCCATGTCATGATGATCCACCGGTGGCTCTTCTTCATGATCACTACTTTTATCAGGTTGCTCTTCTCTTGTGTTAAATTTCTTGACTTCTGTCGTGTTCCTATGGTATTGACCCTTCTGACTCTTTTGCGGGGACTGAATCACCACACTATTACCCTTTCTCTCTACGATTTCATGAGGCTCAGGCTGAAAATTGGTTGACAGCTTGTTCGACTTTTTCTGCTTTAGAAGCACTTGGTCCCCCACTTGGAGATCGCAAGGTTGAGCGCCTCTACTTGTGTCTGCATAAATCTTCGACTTAGTCTTCTTTTCCCAGTCACGGTCTCGTAGTTCCTCATCATTTACTGCTCTCTCGCATAACTCTGGCAGCTTTGTGCGTATTCTTCGGCCAAACAATGACTCTGCCGGGCAGACTCCGGTAACACTGTGTGGCGTTGTTCTATAGGTTGCGAGGTAGTCAACGAGCTCTATCCTCCAATCTTTACCTTCCGCTTGTGCGATCCTCATACTCTTGAGCAAACTCCGGTTTTCTCGCTCTACCTCGCTGTTGGCTTGGGCCCATAATGGAGTAACCTTACGGTGTAGAATGCCATTATCTACAAGGTACATCTCAAATTCTTCGGATCGGAACTGCGGTCCGTTATCACTCGTTATGCTCACAGGTAGACCATGGACAGCAAATATTCTCTCAAGACGCAAGATGATCTGGGACGCGACAATTGATGTCAAGATTTCTACTTCATAGTATCTGGTGTAATAGTCAACAACGACCAACAGGTACTCCCCATGTGGCATCGGTCCCGAAAGGTCTAAAGACAAGTCCTGCCATTTTCCTTGCGGTAGTTCAGTGAGCATCAAAGGTTCTGGTGACGTAGGTTGTCCGACTAATTAACATCCATGGCAGGACCGCACATAGCGTTCTGCATCTTTGTCTATCTCAGGCCACCAAACTTTTGTTCGCAGCCTTAATTTCGTGGCAACTATCCCCACGTGACCCTCGTGTGCAATAGACAGTACCCGCTGTCTTCAGTAAACTACGGGGGACAACGATGCGGGTTCCCCGCAGAACTACTTTGCCCTTGGTACATAGTTCTCCTCTTACTGGAAAATATTGAACTGTTTCTTTGTTGTTCCAGTCACCAACACGGATGCACTGTCTGACATCGGAGATCTCCTTATCGTGATGGGAATGCTCTTCCACCTTCCGTGTCGTCATGGCTTGTGGAGTCGCTGTCTGGGCTACGAATCGCACATACTCCTCCGCAACGTTCTCTATCCTCCGCCCTTGCTGGTGGTCCCGACAAATCAATCGGGATAAGGCATCTGCTATGTTTTCACTGCCTGGCTTGTATTTGACTGTGTAATCAAATTCTTGCATGCGCAATACCCAACGTTCAATGCGCGCTGGGGGATTTGACTTCTTGGAGTACAGAACTTCCAACGGCTTGTGATCTGTTATAAGGAGAAACTTGGTTCCATATAGATAAGTATGAAAGCGCTCGCATGTCCATACGATGGCTAGCGCCTCTCGCTCAGTTTGGCTGTATCTGCGTTCAACGTCAGTAAGGCTGTGACTAGCATACATAATCACTCTGAATTCACCTCCTTGTTTCTGGGCACTGGGCTTGCATCAGTAATAACATGTGTCACAGCTTCTTTGTCATAGTATCCTAGAACTTCTGCCCGGGATAACTCTTGTTTCATCTTCTGAAAGGCTGCAGCTTGGGAGAGTCCCCATTTAAACTCAGCACCCTTTTTCATCAACCATCGAAGTGGTTCTGAGAGAGTTGCGAGATCTGGAAAAAATCTTCCACTGTAATTCACCAGACCGAGGAATGACCTGACTTCAGAAACAGATTCGGGTTCTCTCCCTTCTACCACCGCTTTCACCTTGTCTGCCGCCACTCCTACCCCACGGCTGGAAAGCACATGGCCCATGCATGAATGTCAATTCATTCATGGAAAATTGGCACTTCTCCAAGTTAAGGGTAAGGCCCCGTTCACGTAGGTGCATCATCACCTTTCGCAGTCGCGCGTCATGTTGTTCCTGAGTCGCACCGTGCACTATGATGTCATCCGAGATGTTATGTACTCCCTCAATGTCTTGCAACGTCTGCTGGATGACCTGTTGATACTTTTCTGGGGCTGATGATATTCCAAACATTAGTCTCTTATACCTATACAGGCCTTTGTGTGTAATGAATGTTGTAATTTCACGAGACTCTTCTGACAATGCAATTTGGTGGTACCCCCACCTTAAGTCCAACTTGCTGACACTTTACTGCGGTTCATGTCTTGAAGCACTTCGTCGATGGTAGGGATAGGGTACCTTTCACGCTCAACTGCACAGTTCGCTTGCCTCATATCCACGCAAAGTCTCACCTCCCCGTTGGGTTTTGGAACAACCACGACAGGACTGACCCATGAAGACGGGCTGTTAACTTTCTCAATGATATCCATGCTTTCCAGCTGATCCAATTTCTTCTCAATCTTGTCTCTTAGACTGAATGGTGGCCTGCGCAGGGGCTGTACCACAAGAGTGGCATCATCTTTAACGTGCAACTTTAACTGATACCCTTTTAGCTTCCCCACACCTTGAAAACATTCTTTAAATTCTTCCACAATGTCGCTGCTTATCATGTTTATGGGAGTTCCTATTCGGAGAACCCCAAGCTCAGTTGCTGTCTTTCGGACCAACAAAGGCTGTCCTTTCCCTTCAATCACTACAAATTCAGCTTCAGAGGCAGTTTTGCACAGGACTAGTGTTGTCTCAAAACAACCGAAAACTTTCAGAGGCTCACAACACCCATAAGCATACAACTTCCGATCGCATTTCTGGGATTTACATTTGATTTTCTGGGATTTCAGCTCTTCCCATGTCCTTTTATCAATTACGTTAGTGCTCGCACCAGAATCGATAAGCACTTCCACGGATACACCTCCAAGTTGAACAGTTACCATCCCACCTATGTTTCCACTGTCTACAGTGAATGCATACTCATCGTTGTCGCTGTTAGCTCCGGACGTGCTTTCGCAAATTGAGTTCACACCAAACTTCCCCTTTTTTCGCACACCCTGGGATGAGAAGTTTTCCTGGCTTGATACATTTTTGGTTTGACAAACTGCGGCAAAATGCCCTATTTTATGGCACTTCTGACACTCTGCGTTTCTCGCTGGGCAACATCTATCACGACTGAAATGACCTTCTCTGTCACACCGGTAACACCTGCCTTTCCCTCCACGACTCTTGTATTGGTCAGCGGTTTCCTTATGATAGAGGCGATTTACTTGTTGTTCTTCGCCAGACATCGCTTTCAACTGAATATCTACGGCCTCAAATGAACGAGCAATTTCTTGGAGTTTCGCTAGTGTTAAATCGGTTCCCTTTATCAACAGTTTTCGCCGTAATTCTGACGATCGACACTTATCAATGACTTGATCACGAATCGGCTCATCAGCATTTTCCCAATTGCAGTTTTCTGCTTGCTTTCGTAATCGAGTAATAAACTGATCCACCGTTTCTCCTTCTCCTATTTTGAGGCTTCGGAAAATGTGCCTTTCGTGGGGCTCATTTAATTGCGTGCTAAAAATGGGCGTGAGGAGTTCGCAATGCTATCTGATATTCGTAAACGCGATTATTTTCTCCTTCTGCCGCTCCTGGATCTTGCAAGGTTTCGAACAATTCCTGTACTTCGATTCCGGCACAATGTAAAAGCAAGCCTTTTTTTCGGTTACTGTTTGTAATTCCTTTTGCGAGGATATAATACTCGAACGCTTTTTTCCATTTTTTCCAACGAGGCGCCACCGATGTAATAGCACCTTTGCAATCGAAGGGCAAAAGTCCTCCAAACTCGTAACTTGGTGTCGCCATTCCGTTCTTACACTAAGGACAATACCGTCCTCGTCGCCAATGTTGTATTCTGTGCTTAACGATAACTCACAACCGCATTTAAGACTCATTTAAGCTCAAGACCTTCCTAATAACATTCTCCCGCCCTCCTAATATCCCGTATGTCCATCACGTGACTTACACTACAAGCATGTTAATGATACTTGCAAAATAGCTATTTCTGCAATAAGATCAATTAGTCGAATTAGAAAGTACATGTCCCAAAGTAATCTTAAACGTATTGTAAATGGTTTTGTGATTTCCCGCGACGATTATTATAAACTAGTTCGTTCTTTACGTTCATCCGATCATTTACTTTTACAAGTTCCGAACGTCATGACAGCCATTTTCTCTTATTGCGCCCCGAAACTATGGAACAGTCTGCCTAAATCTTTAAAAACGACTATAGCTAGTTTTAAGAAGAAACTTAAAACATTTCTTTTTAGCAATTATTTTAACTCTTAGATAGTTACACGATTTTACTTAGTTATTTTTTCGTTACATAAGATTGTATATATATAATTGAGTTTTATAGCTTCCCGCTGTAAGCGGAGACTTATTGACGGAAAAAAATGAAGGGAAGTGTTTCTTAATAAGCCCACATTGAGATATGTGCTTTTTAACGCTTTTTTTATGTTTTAGCGACGAGGTTTTTCCAAGATTGAGTACGCAACCCGGATTCGTCATTTCAAATCAGAGTCAGTCCAGTTAATTTTCGACTTACATCGTTAGCTGTAGCTGTAAATTGCTCCTCCAAGTCTTAGTTTTCTTCTAAAATATCTAAAATCACCTTAAAGTCGTTACCAAAAGAAGATAACTCATCTCTTCCAGCCGCTATCTTGGTTTGTTGAGCACGGTCAGAGTCACGTGACTTGCACATTGAACATCAGAAAGCACTCTATTGTTTGACTCTTTGAAGTTCGCCCACTATCCTTACCAGTCCTCTCTACTAACTCTGATCAAATGCACTTAAACTTTGCTTTGTGAAAAACGCTAAGGGAAAAAGCGACAGTGTTATATCTTTTCGCCTATGGAAACTTTCATGACTAAACAGCTCAAGCAATCAATAGTTCGCAAGTCAAGGATTTATCCTCCTGCAGTGAAATTTAATGATATGTGATGCGCATCCTGGGAAACCACTTGGCACCTTCATTCTCCCGCCCCAGCTCAGAAATCAAGGCAGAGGTCCTGGGAACGAAAAAAAATTAGGAGCCACTGCATTTAATTAATCGAGTAAATGTGTCTTCCACCAGCCAATTATGCTACATGTCAAAATACCGAGAATTACTCATCAAATGTAAGAGACGAATGGTTCTTTCATTGCCAATGATTTTTTTCCCCATTAATAGACAATAAGACTTTGCATTGATTCGAGCTAAACATTCACCTCTACGAATGATTCTCTCCCAGTACATACATCTCTTTGCCATTCTTTACTATTCACGCTCAGCGTACAGTTGTAAAGTCCCCTTTTAATTTCTCTGATACAATCTTATTGCCCTCGCTCTCTTTCCTTCCTGCGTCCTTATGGCCTGTTAAAGCCGGTTCTATGGTTGGGTAGGTCGAGAGATGGTATAAACTGTTTCCTTTTTGCAAGCATAGTTTGCGAAGACAGGAACAAAACTGTAAAATAAAGACTAAAATGAATGAATAAATAAATAGCTGTGTAGCTTAAGTAGCTTTAAATACCCATAAAACGGTGCACTGATGGAGAGTGCGGGGAGTAAAATGAGCGCACCTTCGGCCTCGGGTTTGTTAGTTGAATTACTGTTACGAGTAATCGACGTTAAATATGGTCGCGTCGCACTTTACTTTATGTTATTTTAAATGAATAATAAAAGGAAACCCAATCTGGGTAGGAGTTTACGCAACACTTATGCTAGAAATTGATTGTCTGTGTCAACGTTGTTCAATACAATCAACTTTTATCCGTACGCTGCCAAAAGAATCTACAGCATTTTATAATTTCCTTTCATCTATACTAAAGCGCTTGCTATGCAAACGCGAAGAGAAATAGAGGCTCTTAAAAGAGCAATCGTTTTAAAGCATAAATGATCCAATATTATTATGGTAGTAGGAGAATTTTGAAATGTAATATAGACAACTTACAAATAAGACTATACAAAATGTTGGTATGGATGAAACTAATAATTTTTCTACCGTTCTTGGTGAGACGATAAAAGTTCTGCAAGGTGGCATGTTGTTTTCAAAGGTTGCAGCATTTTTGTAGTATTACCCTCACTGCTAAAGATGGTCCAATGCCCAATATACTTTCAATAGAATGACACGTCGGTCTTTGCAAACTACCACTATTTTCCATGCAGGTCTCTCTTCTGATGTCAAGCTTACTAGCAGCATTTGTTTGTAACGCTAATTAGTATAAATACACAGGTGATTATACAAAATCACGCGCTCTCATTGGCTCGCTATCTCGGATTATCAGCCGATAATCACCTCGACGGACAAAATGGCTGCCAGTAGTTGTTTTGCCACTGTAAGTGAAGATGATTTCGCGTTGAAATGTTTTTTTTTTCTCTTTTTTGAAATAATCACCTGTGTATTTATACTAAAACAATTATTCGACTCAGGCTCAGTGATTATCGGTGAATATTCACCGATAATCACTTCGCCTTCGGCGAATAATTGTTAAATAACCGGAATCTCAATGTTGAGGTTGTTTTTAAACAGAAATCGTAACCTTTGAGCTTGATTAACAATATCCTTTTTTAGCTTTAGCTTACCTTACAGTCCATGGCCCTTTTGCCGCGTTGGAAAGGACTAATAAAGGCTTCACTCTGAATGGGAGTCAGTGTTTATAGCATCAATGTTGCTGTCAGGAACACGAACATAATTACTTTTCTTCTGGC